>NC_090404.1:16473482-16571722 GCF_036365525.1 Heterodontus francisci
AATATCTAGGCTTGGGCTGATAAGTGGCAAGTAACATGCGCTCCGCACAAGTGCCAGGCAATGACCATCTCAAACAAGGGGAATAAAACCATCTCCCCTTGACATTCAATTGCATTACCATCACTGAATCCCCCACTATCAACATCCTGGGGGTCACCATTGAACAGAAGCTGAACTGGACCAGCCACATAAATACTGTGGCTACAAGAGCAGGTCAGAGGCTGGAGATTCTGCAGTGAGTAACTCACCACCTGACTCCCAGTGCCTATCCACCATCTACAAGGCACAACTCACTTGCCTGGATGGGTGCAGCTCGACACCATCTGGGACAAAGCATTCCGCATGATCGGCACCCCATCTACCACCTTAAACATTCACTGCCTCCACCACCGACACACACTGCAGCAGTGTGTACCATCTACAAGATGCATTGCAGCAATGCACCAAGGCTCCTCAGACAGCACCTTCCAAACCCGCGACCTCTACCACTTAGAAGGACAAGGGCAGCAGATGCATGGGATCATCACCTGCAAGTTCCCCTCCAAGTCACACACCATCCTAACTTGGAACTATATTGCTGTTCCTTCACTGTCACTGGGTCAAAATCCAGGAACTCCCTTCCTGACAGCACTGTGGGTGCACCTGGAACCCAAGTACCGCAGCAGAGGAATGGGGGGTGGGGAGGGAGGGATGTGGTGGGGGTGGGGGAGGGAGGGATGTGGGTGGGGGGTGGGGGAGGGAGGGATGGGGGGGGGAGGGAGGGATGGGGGTGGGGGGGGGGGAGGGATGTGGGTGGGGGGGAGGGAAGGAGGGATGTGGGTGGGGGGGAGGGAAGGAGGGATGTGGGTGGGGGGGAGGGAAGGAGGGATGTGGGTGGGGGGGAGGGAAGGAGGGATGTGGTGGGGGGGGGAGGGAGGGATGTGGGTGGGGGGGGGAGGGAGGGATGTGGATGGGGGGGGGAGGGAGGGATGTGGATGGGGGGGGGGGAGGGAGGGATGTGGATGGGGGGGGGAGGGAGGGATGTGGATGGGGGGGGGGGAGGGAGGGATGTGGATGGGGGGGGGGGAGGGAGGGATGTGGGTGGGGGGGGGGAGGGAGGGATGTGGGTGGGGGGGGAGGGAGGGATGTGGGGGGGGGGAGGGAGGGATGTGGGTGGGGGGGAGGGAGGGATGTGGGTGGGGGGGAGGGAAGGAGGGATGTGGGTGGGGGGGAGGGAAGGAGGGATGTGGGTGGGGGGGGGGAGGGAGGGATGTGGATGGGGGGGGGGGAGGGAGGGATGTGGATGGGGGGGGGAGGGAGGGATGTGGATGGGGGGGGGGAGGGAGGGATGTGGATGGGGGGGGGGGAGGGAGGGATGTGGATGGGGGGGGGGGGAGGGAGGGATGTGGATGGGGGGGGGGAGGGAGGGATGTGGATGGGGGGGGGAGGGAGGGATGTGGATGGGGGGGGGGAGGGAGGGATGTGGATGGGGTGGGGGAGGGGGGGATGTGGGTGGGGGGAGGGGGGGGGATGTGGTGGGGGGAGGGGGGGATGTGGTGGGGGGAGGGGGGGATGTGGTGGGGGGAGGGGGGGATGTGGTGGGGGGAGGGGGGGGATGTGGTGGGGGGAGGGGGGGGATGTGGTGGGGGGAGGGGGGGATGTGGTGGGGGGAGGGGGGGGATGTGGTGGGGGGAGGGGGGGATGTGGTGGGGGGAGGGGGGGGATGTGGTGGGGGGAGGGGGGGGATGTGGTGGGGGGAGGGGGGGATGTGGTGGGGGGAGGGGGGGGATGTGGTGGGGGGAGGGGGGGGATGTGGTGGGGGGAGGGGGGGGATGTGGTGGGGGGAGGGGGGGATGTGGTGGGGGGAGGGGGGGGATGTGGTGGGGGGAGGGGGGGATGTGGTGGGGGAGGGGGGATGTGGTGGGGGGAGGGGGGGATGTGGTGGGGGGAGGGGGGGATGTGGTGGGGGGAGGGGGGGATGTGGTGGGGGGAGGGGGGGATGTGGTGGGGGGGAGGGGGGGATGTGTGGGGGAGGGGGGATGTGGTGGGGGGAGGGGGGGATGTGGTGGGGGGAGGGGGGGATGTGGTGGGGGGAGGGGGGGATGTGGTGGAGGGAGGGGGGGATGTGGTGGGGGAGGGGGGAGGGAGGGATGTGGATGGGGGGGGGAGGGAGGGATGTGGGTGGGGGGGGGGAGGGAGGGATGTGGGTGGGGTGGGGGAGGGGGGGGATGTGGTGGGGGGAGGGGGGGGGATGTGGTGGGGGGAGGGGGGGGGATGCGGTGGGGGGTGGGGGGAGGGGGGGGGATGCGGTGGGGGGAGGGGGGGATGCGGTGGGGGGAGGGGGGGGATGCGGTGGGGGAGGGGGGATGCGATGGGGGAGGGGGGGATGCGGTGGGGGAGGGGGATGCGATGGGGGAGGGGGGGATGCGGTGGGGGAGGGGGGGGATGCGGTGGGGGAGGGGGGGGATGCGGTGGGGAGGGGGTGGATGCGGTGGGGGAGGGGGTGGATGCGGTGGGGGAGGGGGAGGATGCGGTGTGGGGGAGGGGGGGGGATGCGGTGGGGGAGGGGGGGGATGCGGTGGGGGGGGGGGGGATGCGGTGGGGAGGGGGGGGATGCGGTGGGGGAGGGGGGGATGCGGTGGGGGAGGGGGGGGGGGGGATGCGGTGGGGGAGGGGGGGGATGCGGTGGGGGAGGGGGGGATGCGGTGGGGGAGGGGGGGGATGCGGTGGGGAGGGGGGGGGATGCGGTGGGGGAGGGGGGGGATGCGGTGGGGGAGGGGGGGATGCGGTGGGGGAGGGGGGGGATGCGGTGGGGGAGGGGGGATGCGGTGGGGGGAGGGGGGGATGCGGTGGGGGAGGGGGGGATGCGGTGGGGGAGGGGGGGGATGCGGTGGGGGAGGGGGGGGGGGATGCGGTGGGGGAGGGGGGGATGCGGTGGGGGAGGGGGGGGATGCGGTGGGGGAGGGGGGGATGCGGTGGGGGAGGGGGGGATGCGGTGGGGAGGGGGGGATGCGGTGGGGGAGGGGGGGATGCGGTGGGGGAGGGGGGGATGCGGTGGGGGAGGGGGGGATGCGGTGGGGGAGGGGGGGATGCGGTGGGGGAGGGGGGGATGCGGTGGGGGAGGGGGGGATGCGGTGGGGGAGGGGGGGATGCGGTGGGGGAGGGGGGGGATGCGGTGGGGGAGGGGGGGATGCGGTGGGGGAGGGGGGGATGCGGTGGGGGAGGGGGGGGATGCGGTGGGGAGGGGGGGATGCGGTGGGGGAGGGGGGGATGCGGTGGGGGAGGGGGGGATGCGGTGGGGGAGGGGGGGATGCGGTGGGGAGGGGGGGATGCGGTGGGGGAGGGGGGGATGCGGTGGGGGAGGGGGGGATGCGGTGGGGGAGGGGGGGATGCGGTGGGGGAGGGGGGGATGCGGTGGGGGAGGGGGGGATGCGGTGGGGGAGGGGTGGATGCGGTGGGGGAGGGGTGGATGCGGTGGGGGAGGGGTGGATGCGGTGGGGGAGGGGTGGATGCGGTGGGGGAGGGGTGGATGCGGTGGGGGAGGGGTGGATGCGGTGGGGGAGGGGGGGGATGCGGTGGGGGAGGGGGGGATGCGGTGGGGGAGGGGGGGGATGCGGTGGGGGAGGGGGGATGCGGTGGGGGAGGGGGGGATGTGGTGGGGAGGGGGGGATGTGGTGGGGGAGGGGGGGGATGTGGTGGGGGAGGGGGGGATGTGGTGGGGAGGGGGGGATGTGGTGGGGGAGGGGGGGATGTGGTGGGGGAGGGGGGGATGTGGTGGGGGATGTGGTGGGAGAGGGGGGGATGTGGTGGGGGAGGGGGGATGTGGTGGGGGGAGGGGGGGGATGTGGTGGGGGGAGGGGGGGATGTGGTGGGGGGAGGGGGGGGGATGTGGTGGGGGGAGGGGGGGATGTGGTGGGGGAGGGGGGGGATGTGGTGGGGGGAGGGGGGGATGTGGTGGGGGGAGAGGGGGGATGTGGTGGGGGGGAGGGGGGATGTGGTGGGGGGAGGGGGGATGTGGTGGGGGGAGGGGGGGATGTGGTGGGGGGAGGGGGGGATGTGGTGGGGGGAGGGGGGGATGTGGTGGGGGGAGGGGGGGATGTGGTGGGGGGAGGGGGGGATGTGGTGGGGGGAGGGGGGGATGTGGTGGGGGGAGGGGGGGATGTGGTGGGGGGAGGGGGGGATGTGGTGGGGGGATGGGGGGGATGTGGTGGGGGGAGGGGGGGGATGTGGTGGGGGGAGGGGGGGGGATGTGGTGGGGGGAGGGGGGGGATGTGGTGGGGGGAGGGGGGGATGTGGTGGGGGGAGGGGGGGGATGTGGTGGGGGGAGGGGGGGATGTGGTGGGGGGAGGGGGGTGATGTGGTGGGGGAGGGGTGATGTGGTGGGGGGAGGGGGTGATGTGGTGGGGGGAGGGGGTGATGTGGTGGGGGGAGGGGGGTGATGTGGTGGGGGGAGGGGGGATGGGTGGGGGGAGGGGGGTGATGTGGTGGGGGGAGGGGAGGGGGGTGATGTGGTGGGGGGAGGGGAGGGGGGTGATGTGGTGGGGGGAGGGGAGGGGGGTGATGTGGTGGGGGGAGGGGAGGGGGGTGATGTGGTGGGGGGAGGGGAGGGGGGTGATGTGGTGGGGGGAGGGGAGGGGGGTGATGTGGTGGGGGGAGGGGGGGGGGGATGTGGTGGGGGGAGGGGAGGGGGGGTGATGTGGTGGGGGGAGGGGGGGGATGTGGTGGGGGGAGGGGAGGGGGGTGATGTGGTGGGGGGAGGGGGGGATGTGGTGGGGGGAGGGGGGGATGTGGTGGGGGGAGGGGGGGATGTGGTGGGGGGAGGGGGGGATGTGGTGGGGGGAGGGGGGGATGTGGTGGGGGGAGGGGGGGATGTGGTGGGGGGAGGGGGGGATGTGGTGGGGGGAGGGGGGATGTGGTGGGGGGAGGGGGGATGTGGTGGGGGGAGGGGGGATTGGGGGGATGTGGTGGGGGGAGGGGAGGGGGCTGATGGCGAGAGGCTGCAGCTCTTGAGCCTCACCTTGACTTTAATCAGCATGCTGCCGGTTCCTCGGGCAAATCGCGACCACCGTCTCCGCCGTGACCCACTCCACTCATTCACCTCCGGGTTAGCGTCGCCGCAATCGCCGGGTTCCGCCCGCCCACCCGGCCACGCCCCTTCCGGGAGTGACTCAGCCACTCAGGGCACGGCATCTCTCAGGTTCCATTCCTTTCCTTTGAAAAGAAGTTACTTTTTTTTAATAAAGATTCCCATCCCCTCTCACAAAGGACACAGCTTTGCCCCAATAAGTGCCTTTGACTTGGTATTTAATTTTAAAAAAAAAGTTGGAACCAAAACAGTGCGAGCCGCACGCGGCGCTCTCTGGGAGCTGTGGTCCCGGACTGCCATTGCGTCCGGAGACAACAGGGAGCAGGGGGTTGTTGGGTGAACTACATCTCCCAGCAGGCGGCGGCGGCTCATTGGTGACGGTGGTTCCGGATAGCGCAGGCGCGGTGGCCGTTTCAATCCACTTCCCTCTCTCCCTCATCTCTTCTGCCGTTGGTGACGGAAGGGCGAGCGCGCGGTGCTGGTGTGGCGCGGGGGGTGGGGGGGGCCCATCACGTGCGGGAAAACGCTCACGTGACGTCATCCGTTCCCAACGGTCCGAATTTCGAAGGGTCACGTGGCGGGGGGGCCACGAGCGGGCGGGGTTCGCGCGCCAGCAGATCACGTGACGACACCCCCCTCCCCCCACCCCCCAACGACCAAAGGCCAAGTGGGGGAGGGGAAGGAGGCGACAGAGCAGAAGACAAGATGCCTCGAATAGACAACGACATCAAGCTGGACTTCAGGGACGTCCTGCTCCGGCCCAAGCGTAGCACGCTGAGGAGCCGCAGCGAGGTAAAGGGCAAAGGCAGCCGGAAAAGGAAAATAAAGACCCCCCACACACACCAGCCAACGCCGTCCGGCCCCTGCACGCCCTTGGAGTTCCGCCACGAGTGCCCTATCTCGGCCGGGTGGCCCGGCCCAGGAAGACCCGCACCCGGATCAAACGGGCGCTCGTGCCCGGACGGGCGGCCCCGCCACCCGTCCCCCACAGTTCCCTGTGGCTCTTGACAGCCTTAAGCCTTGACCCGGCTGCCGGGGCACGTTCCGGAGCTTTCCACGAGGAAAAAGGAGGGGTCGAGCAAGGAGCGGCGCCCCAGCCCGTCCGCCGTTAATTCTTTTCCGGAGCTTTCCATGAGGAAAAAGGAGGGGTCGAGCAAGGAGCGGCGCCCCAGCCCGTCCGCCGTTAATTCTTTGGGTTCCACGATGAGTGGCCTCGTGCCGGCAAGGGCAGTTCTGGAAGCTTCTACCCGGAAAGGAAGAGCGGGGCGGGGGGGGGAGGGGGTAGAAAAATGGAGACTTGTCCCCAGACAGTAAGCACTGTCGTCCATCCCCCAGTATTTCTTTGAGCTACAATGAGTGCCCCGTCTTGGCCTTGTCGCCACGGGGTCAGTTCTGGAAACTTCCATGCGGAAAGGGAAGGAAAACAGAGATTTGTACCCAGACGAGCAGCAGCACCGTCCATCTCCATTATTTCCCGGGGCTACGAGTGCCCTATTTCGTCCTTGCGAGTTCTAAATGGGCAGGTTAACAAATAGGCACACTTTGCCTCCATGGTCTTGGTTCCTGCTGACAAGTTCAAAAATAAGTAAAGGGGCTTGTTTGCTCTTGGACCATCTCCTTATTTTTCACCTCAGCCTTTCGCTCTGAGCTCAAAAACGCTCAACAGTAGTAGCTCTTTGACTGTCAAGTGTTGTAAAATTATCATCCTCATTTTCAAATCCCTCCATGGACCCGTCCCTCCCACGATTGTGGGGGTGCAGATGTCTCAGCCCCGTTGCTCCCGGGGGTGGGGGGGGAGTGATGGTGGTCAGGAGGCTTCCTCACAAATGGATTCTGCTCGGACCCCCTCCTAGGAGTATTGGTGGAGGGAGTTGGAGATTCGGGGCGGGGATGTTACCTGGCGGGTGGACCCTTGGAGGAAACACTTGTGGGATCCCTGACCATCACCGGCTACCATGTCTAAGTATGAACCCAGACAATAATCATGGCAGTCGAAACCTGATGGAGCACAGAAGGAGGCCATTCGGCCCGTCCTGCCTGTACTGGCCTTTTTGAAAGAGCTGTCCAATTAGTCCCACACCCACCTCCTCACCACGCTCCTTCCCCGTATCCAGCACGTTTCTCATCTCCTAAGAATTTCACCTCCACACGCGCAAATCGCAGCAAGAATGAGGGGATGGTGATCAGGAGAGGGATGTTTGGCGGCCTTCTCCCACCTTCCCACTAAACCAAGGGATGCTGAGGTCAAATGGAGCCCCTCCAACCACCCTTCCCCCCCCCCACCCCAGCCCCGTCACCCCCAACTGCAAGTGATGGCAGCTAACGTTCAGGGTGTAGCCCAGTGCCTCTCCCCTTCGAGGCGGGAGAGGTGCGGACAGACGAACCCTCTGCATGTGTTCGCCACAGCGCCGGCCTGGGTATTTTAACTCGGTTGCGAATCAGGAATACGGCTGAGCAAATTTTGGATTTTCTTTATTAACCAGAGTTGTGCCCTGGTGTTTTCCACCCCCTCACACCACACCCCACCCCCCCCCCCCCCACTCCCCAGGTGGACCTTTTGCGATCATTCACATTCCGCAACTCCAAACAGTCGTACAGCGGCATTCCTATCGTCACGGCAAACATGGACACGGTGGGAACGTTTGAGATGGCGAGAGTGCTCAGCAAGGTGCGTATGTACCCATCAGCGTCCCACGGTTCACCACCATTTATAATGGCGCTCGGTTAAATATGTTAATGTTAATACTGAGGCGGGAGGAGTGCACTGTTTATTCTAGTCCCACTTCTCCACAGGTCTCTACATATTATTTTTAATTTTCCCACTTATCGATACAGTCAATTGTATACTCTATTTTTCCCAAAATAGAACAGAGTAATTAAGTTTCTTTACTGAACAACAAAATTATCAGTTTATTCTAGAACAATCTTAAGCAGTAATGACGCAAAACATAAACACACAGATTAAATTTTTAAAAGTCCCCATTTTACCTTAACCAAAGTTTAAAGTTCCTTTTTACTTTAGTCCCTTCACGCACACGCACACCGATACACCGGTTAACTGAGAAAAGATAAAAGGGATTTTTATAAATTCAGAGCTCTGTTACAGACACAAAAAATCTTGGGCTGATAACTTGCTTGTTTTTGAAGAAAACAGCAGACGAGATATGTTGTTCCAAAACTGGCATATAGTCTAACTTCTGAGTACGCGTAGACAGGTCACTGAGATCCTTCAGAACTGTTCTTTTCAGGCGGCATTGAGAATTCATTTTAGCACGTTTTCTTCAAAGACAGGAAACGAGATGAATTGACACAGTGGACTTTTTTTTTAGAACATTACAGCGCAGTACAGGCCCTTCGGCCCTCGATGTTGCGCCGACCTGTGAAACCATCTGACCTACACTATTCCATTTTCATCCATATGTCTATCCAATGACCACTTAAATGCCCTTAAAGTTGGCGAATCTACTACTGCTGCAGGCAGGGCGTTCCACGCCCTTCCTACTCTCTGAGTACTTCTCAGGGTCCTTCAGAAATATTGGAAAACGAAGCTGGGTTGTGGTCTTCTTTCTTGAAATTCTCTTCTTATAGTTAATACAATTCTGCCGGTACCCTCTTTTCATTCAAATAACTTGAACTAAGTTAGATTTTCGATAAAGCATCTGCAATAACATTATTTGTAAATGCTGGCCTAGCCAGCGACGCCCACATCCCATGAAAGAATGAAAAAAAAATTTACCTGCAATGTGGATAATCTTTAAGTGATAAGGTTGTGACAGTAAACTCCATCAGCATAGTCTGGCATTCTGGTTGGAAAGAACTGTCAAATGTAGTCCCACTCCCCCACCCCCTCACCCTCTCTTTTCCTCATAAGCCCGCATACTATTCCAGAAACCTGGACTAATAATCAGGAGACAAGGGTTCAAATCCCACCACGGCAGCTGGGAGGAATTTAAATTCAATCACTGAAATAAATCTGGGATTTTAAGGAGAAAGTTGGTAGCGGTCATGGTGGCCATGAAACTACTGGATTGTCGGAAAAGCCCATCTGGTTCATGATTGTTCTTTCGGGCAAAGATTCTCAAGGGGTCCGCGAGAAGGCTTCAGAGGGTCCACGACTTGGTTATTTCCCCATCGGTAGTCTCCCCTGCTCCCTTGTGTATCGAGATAATTGGAATAGTCTCAGGTACAAAGACTGTGCGTGCCTGACTTCTCACTGTGGGACACCATTTGCATTGTGGTGGGGTGAATTCCTCTATGTATCACAGCCTCCTGCAGATTTATCCTGGTAAGTTTTTTTTTCTTGATTGCCTCTGCGATCGCAGGTGTAGACTATGACACTGCTTTTTTAACTACTGAACAAAACAGAGGGCGTGAGGACTTCTTAAAACCTGAGTTGAGGGCGGGGAAACCAGCGAGGTAGTCCGGCGTTGCGTGGGCCGAGGGAGCGCGCCTTCCTTTCGACCCTTACCTCTCTTGTCGCGCGTAGCTGCCCCAGCGTCAGTGGAAAGTCAGTCACGCGGTCGAAAAGAGACTGTTTTCTCTCTGGTTAAACTGGTGGTCGAGACGGGGAAGGGGCGGGAAGGCAGCAGAGGATTCCCAGATTTTCTTTATAAAATGGGAGTGCGGGATGGAGGAGAGGGGCAGGGGAGGGGGGGAGGCCTCATGAGCAAAAAGGTTGAGAACTTCTGCTTTAGGGTAAGAAATCTGCCATTGTTACCCGGTCTGGCCTACATGTGACCTCCAGACCCGCAGGTTATCTCTTACTCTAAACTGGGGACGGGCAGTAAGTGTGGGCCTTGACAATGAATTTAAAAGAATAAGTATTTATGCAATTCCCATTTGGAAGTTATTTTTGAGATTCCCCCCCTCTCCCCCACCCCACCATTTCAGATCACAGCACGTCGCTGGATTCTCCTCACGTTGCTCCTGGTTCTTTTGTCAATCACCTTATATCTGTGTTCCTCTGGCTACTGCCCCTCCTGCCACTGGAAACACTTTCTGCTTATTTACGCTTATCAAAGCCCTTCATGATTTGGAACCCCTCTCCCATTGTTCGTCTGCTGCAAATTAGCAGCATTGTTGTGGAATATTCCACATTCAGAAAGTAATGGAGATCGTTCTTATACAAATAGAACTCCAGCTCTCTTAAACGCTGCTCCCCTGCCATCCACTCCCAACAACAGAGAAGCTCATGCACTTCTCCGTCACTAAGATTGAGACTATCCATTTGGCAGCCCTATGACGCTTCCATCCCTTCCCCGAGCTCACCGGACCGAATGCCTCCATTTGAAATCTCTCATTCACATTTTCAAATCCCTCCATGACCTCACTCCCTCCCTCTATCTGTAATCTCCTCCAGCCCCACAACCCTCCGAGATCTCTGCGCCCCTCTAATTCCAGCTCCTTTCACAAATAGGATGGACCAATTTTCTCTCAGCAGAGGGGTTAATAACCAGGAGGCATAGGTTTAAAGTCATCGGCAGAAGGGGTGTTGAAGAGTAATTTTTGTCACTCACAGGGTGGTGGGGGGTCTGGAACTCACTTCCTGAAAGGGCAGAAACCCTCGCCGCTTATAAAGAAAAAACTTGGGTATGCACTTGAGGTGCCGTAACCTACAGGGCTACGGACCAAGAGTGGGATTCGGCTGGACGGTTGTTATTGTCAGCTGGCGCGGACGCAATGGGCTGAATGAGCTGATGAGCTTATCTCTGGAATTCCCTCCCTACATCTCACCACCACTTTACCTCTCTCTCCTCCTTCAAGACTCTGCTCAATACCTCCCCCTTTTTCCAACCTTTTGGTCACCTGACCTAATATCTCCTTAGTGTGGCTCGGTGTCAAATTATGTTTGGTCTTCGCTCCCGTGAAGCACCTTTGGGACGCTTTACTACCTTAAAAGTGCTGGATGAGTGCAGGTTGTTGATGTTGTATAAGCTGCCTCCGTGTCCATACCAGGCAGTGACTTACCCAATCCCCCCCTCAACTTCTGTCTGTTTCCTTGCTCAGTTCTCGCTGTTCACCGCCGTCCACAAGCACTACACATTGGAACAATGGAAGGAGTTTGCTGTCAGTAACCCGGACTGTTTGCAGGTGAGAGGAGGCTGGAGGGGTGGGTGGAGGGAGTCTCTCGTGGTGGAGGGGGAGGGGGCCGAGCGGTGAGGGCAGGTTGCCCGGTTCGGAGCCCAGGCAAGCGATGTGTACACACGCGCGCAAGTGAAAGAGGGAGACCCTCGGGAGTGTTGAGTGCGGGAAGAAGTGACACAGGGCGCGACATGAAAAAGTGGGTGAGCATCAAGGACGGTGGAGAGGAGAAGAGAGATTGTGTGGGGAGATAGGTCGTAAGGACACCCCAAAGCACTTTGCAGCTTTTACCTTTCAGTCACTGCTGCTGTGGACGCAAATATTTGTTTGCTCCAAAGCGAGATCCACAAACTGCGAGGTGATCCAGTTAATCTGTGTTTGTGGGTGTTGGTTGAGGGAGGAGTGTTGGCCCCGGGGGAACACCCCCCCCCCCCCCCAGCCCTCCCCCAGCACTGCTGTACTTCCAACAGTGACTGTGGAATCTTCAATGTCCCACCTGAGAGGACAGACGGGGCCCTCGGTTTTAACGTGCCATCCAAAGGACGGCACCTCCGGCAGTGCAGCACCCCCTCAGTGTGTCTGCCATAGATTATGGGCTCGAGCCCCATGAGATTCTGACGTGGGGAGAAGTGGGGGGGGGGGGGGTGAGACCGAATGAGCTAATTTGACATTAACCGCAGAGCGTGAGCGGAACAGGAGAGAGGATAAGCAGAACAGGATCCAAACAGTAGCGCCCGTGCACAAGGTGCAGACAGACTTCCTCACCATCTCTCTCTGTCTGTCTCTCCATCCCACAGAACATGGCAGCAAGCTCCGGTACCGGGCCCAGCGACCTGGAGAAGCTGACCGCGATCCTGGAGCTGTTACCGGAGGTGCGTTACATCTGCCTGGACGTCGCCAATGGATACTCGGAGCACTTTGTGGAGTTTGTGAAGGACGTGAGGATGAAGTTCCCGAACCACACCATCATGGTAAAAGCACGCGGGCAGCGAGGGAGCTGCGATTCCGGGCTTCGTAAACCGTTCTGGGGTGCATTTCGCCGCCTCGGAGTGTGCCAGAACAGCCAAAGGGTAGCCAGTTTCACCCAATTTGAGCAGAGCAAGATCCCACAACAGCAACGTGACAATGTCCAGCTCGTCTGTCGTGGTGACACTGGCTGAGGGATAAATACTGATCCCTCCAAGACACCGGAGGGAGAACTCCCCGCCCCCTCCCCACCAACTGCCCTTCCAGTAGTAGCCGTGGGATCGTTTGTGTCCACCCGAGACGGGGGCCCTGGGTTTTAACGTCTCACATGAAAGACGGCGCCTCTGACAGTGCGGCGCTCCCTCAGCACTGACATGGGGCAAGTGTCGGCCCTGGATTATGGGGCTGCAGTCTCCGGAGTGAGGCACTTGGACACACGACCTTCTGACTTGGAGGCGAGAGGAGTGAGACTGACTGAGGCACGGCTGACTCGGTCAGCACTGAGCTCTCCCCCGCTCAGCCCCAACCTCGGAACGGCCCTCTCTTTGCCACTGTGACACTTTTCTTCGGGCACCCCTGGGCAGGGGGGGTGGGTTCAAATAAAGGTAGTGTGCTTACCGCTACTCCTAATCCATTCCCAGCTGGTCGCATTCTCGTCGGTCTCCTGAATATATTGAAATCGGGGGTGGGTGGGGGGTCCCATAACACAGTTGGGGGTCCCGATACAATTTTAAACAAAGGCCAAGAGATAAAAACCGTGCCATTTTTATGACAGCACGAACCTGGTGATCTCATCACCCGCACAGTACAGCTGGTGGTAGTCAACAGAGAGAAGAAAAGGACCAGCACAGGCACAATGGGCTGAATGACCTCTTTCTGTGCTGTATGATTCCAAGTACTGGGGTCGGATAGTACAGTGAGACCTGGATCAAATCCAGCCAGAAGAGGGGATGAAAGGCTCCTCTCAGTGCTGAAGTGTCCTTCGTGACTTTGCACAGCCTCAATCTAGTGAGTAATAGGATATAAAACTACCTCAAACTAACAAGCCTGCTGGTGTGGGAAAGGAAGATTATCATGTTGGTGCAATGCGAGATGCTGTACTGAGGTAGGGGCTCAGGCACAGTATTGGGGATAATGTAGAGGGAACTTTACTCTGTATCTAACCCCATGCTGTACCTGTCCTGGGAGTGTTTGATGGGGACAGTGTAGAGGGAGCTTTACTCTGTATCGAACCCTGTGCTGTACCTGTCCTGGGAGTGTTTGATGGGGACAGTGTAGAGGGAGCTTTACTCTGTATCTAACCCCGTGCTGTACCTGTCCTGGGAGTGTTTGATGCTGACACCAGATGCCTGGAGTGGAACACTGTTCAGTTTCCTTCACTAAAATCCCTCAAGAGAAATACCTTCCAATCAGCTGGAAACAGGCTTACCAAAGTAATGGAGTCCAGATCAAAGAACCATGAAATAGAAGCAAGACCCATTCACCTGTAACCGAAGCAGTTTTCTGTGTCCAATAACATTTTGTTTCTGTTCTTACTAACTTGAATATACACTAGATGGCAAATATTTCATACATCCTGTCCCTGTTTTCTGCTGATGATGTGTAACCTGTCCTGTGGAATTCATCTCCACAGGCGGGAAATGTGGTGACAGGTGAAATGGTGGAGGAACTCATCTTGGCTGGAGCTGACATCATCAAAGTCGGGATCGGACCAGGTAGGTATCATTAGGAATATACAGGAGGTGTGTAGGTGTGTACCAGAATTGTGGGACTGTACGGGAGGGGTGTACCAGGATTGTGGACTGTACGGGTTGCAGACCCAGTAAAAACGCATAAAAACTTAGTTAAAACAAAGGGGCTAGTCACACAACAATAAATAATGTGTTAGAGCATTGGGAGGATGAGTAGAAAGGGGCCACAGCACACAGATGGCTGAGGAATTGTAAACAGTATAGATAAGGCATATTGATGATACCAGACCCTGTCTTTGCACGTACCAGATAAAAGGAGTCGTCATGGAGACCAGATAAGATTTGATTCATAGTAGATAATGGGAAACTGAAATTTTGAACAGATTCTCACTGAGCCAAATAAGGAATTATCATTATGTCCGTATACCAGACCCCGATGAGTAAGTAAGAGGGGCGGGTCTTGAAAACAAGATTTAACCCCTGACTGAAACTGAGGAAGGTACGAGAACCCCGGGGAAGAACACTCGAGAAGATACCCTGAGCCAGGGGCTCAGAGAACAGAAGAGCAGCCGCAAGTCCGAGACTGATCACCTCGTGTCTTGACGGGTAGTATACTGTACAAGTAGTGAGAGCTTGTACTTTGATGATTTAGTGTGTGAATAAAATATTGATATACCTTTCACCAATCGGATTCCGTGGATTCTTTAAGAGTAAGTGCGTATTAGGCACAACATAATTGGCGCCCGAACAGGGACTCGATTGTAGTGCTATTTCAAGTTATTTTGAAAAGCCTCGCTGAGTTTGAACTAAATTATAAACAAAGTTACGAGTCTGACGGATCGGATTGGTGAACCTTTGAGTAATTATGGCCCTGGCCTGGCCAGAGTGGGCGTTGGAACTCCGGAAATATTTGAAGGGCAAGTGGCCCTCATGGATAGAGTTTGCAGTTAAACAGTACACTGGCCAGCAGTCCGTTGGGGTACAGCATTGGGAGGATGCGCGTTACCCACCAAGCCAAAAGGGCACCTACGTTAGTGAAAGCCACTGCTATAGTGTCTTGTATGAGGGAATTAGATGAAAAAGAGAGTGAAGTTGAAAGATTGAAGCAGGAGTTGCAAAAGTCATAAAAAGAAAAGGATGAGTGGCGTGATAGGGCCCTGAAGGCAGAGTCAGTTAGTGCAGCACACGTGGTGCATTTAAGTCAATTCCAGTCTCAGGCTGAAAAGGCTGAGTACAGTCGCGGTAAGGCTGAGAGGGAAGTGAACAAGGCAAAGGAACAGCTCACAAGAGCGGAACAGAAATGCTCTGACTTACAGACTGCAATGACAGTTATGCACTGCTCCCAGACGGAGCGGGCGTACCAGTCAGTGGATCATACCAAATGTCAGCAGGAAATAAATAAACTACAGTCTCAACTCTCAGCACAAAGGGGTATAATATTCGCGTTTGTGGATGGGGAGGATGATGATAATGATGACATTAATTGGACCGACTTGGCAGACCAGGCCTGTAGGTACCATAACGATGATCCCCCTCCCAAACCGCCTGAACCTCCAATTGAACCGTGGGCACCATTGATAACTAGGCAAACAGACAGGGTCCAAGGGGGGCAGACACTAACATATGCTACTCTGTATACGATCACTCAATTGGCGGAAATGCAGAAGGAGGTCCCTAAGTATAACGGAGAAGGGGACCTGTACGTTACCTTTGCAGCTATTTACGGGCTCTACACAGATTGGACAATAGAGAGGAGGTTAAACTATTGGGAATGTGTTTAGATCCCATACTCTTCTCTGCATTGCCACAAGCACAGCAAGGGGGCGAGGGTACCCCAGTTGAAATGAAGGCAGCAATATTGGCAACATCAGGGTGTAATAAAGGGGATCCCACAGAAGGCTTGCATAAGTGCTGGCAGGGGTCGAATGAGCATCCGATGGCGTTTACCAATCGATTATGGAATAATTTCAATGGAGTTTATGGGCCCGGACTAGACAGAACTAATCTTGGGAATAACACATCTAGATGGGTGCGCACGTTGATAGCTCATTCTAATGAGAGTAGTCAGAATGCTTGTGAGAGTTATGATCCGGAAGACCAAACCCACACTGAACAGTGGGCTCTCCGACGTATGATCCATGTCTGGGAAAGAGGCCCAGGAAAATGGGAAAAACATGAAGACAAGGGAAAGGGCAAAATCAGCGCCTTTCACCCGAGGGGCCCGGGAGCAGTATGGAGAAATGAGGGGTCCAGGAAAGGTCGAGGTGGCACAGCGAGGGTACCACCACCACCCCCTTATGAAGAACAAGTAGGGCGAGGTAGAGCGATGGCCAGGAACAATTCCCCCCTGCCCATAATCAGCAGATGTTTTAATTGCGGGAAGCGAGGACATTTCGTTCGTGATTGTAATGCACCCCGGCGACATATAAGGGAAGGAGAACCAGGAGTACCGTCCCTTTACCCTCCGTTGCCTTTGGAAGGGGCCAGGAGACCGGTGGCTCAGCAGCAGGAGCGTGAGGGTGGTCAATACCATCCTATGGCTCCTGTTAGTGAAATCCAGAGAAGAGCTGGACAGAAAGAAGGGTCAACCAAGTCAGTTACCTGAAATTCTGATCTAGATATCGACTGGGAAGATTGATGATGTCAGGCCTCGGTGGAGTGGGTTTGCAAAGGGGGGGTGGGATCCGTTTGGGCGACCGGTGGTGAAAAGTGAGGTAGGAGGCCGCCTGACTGTGTTTTAATGGGATACCGGTGGCTCCCGGACGGTCCTGAGGTAATCTAAAGGAACGGACCCGTCTTGCATACCCAGAATAAAGTGATGTTAAGTGGCTTTACAGGCCATGTTCAAACAAGGATCGAAACTAAACCATTACTATTGAGATTTGGAAATTATTGTTTTAACCATATATGTGTGATCGTCAAGTTGGGATGATCAATGGAGAACATTTTGGGATCAGACGTAATGAGGAAACAAGGTTTGTCTTTTGATCCGGTGAATTGTTGCATCTGGAAGATGCCGAACGTGCAGGGTTTCTCTGGTATGATCCAAATGGGTCAATACACAGAGTGAATCTGCGCGATGGCAGAATTGTGGTTAAACCCAGAGGACATGACTGCTGATGCGGCAGCGCAAGCAAATTATTGAAAAACGCCGTTCGGTGTTTGCAACTCACAAGCATGATTGCGGACGGATGACAGGGGATGTCCTAGTTGAGGGGCCAGATCATCAACCCCAGAAACAGTATGGGTTCCCCAAACAGGAGGAGATAGAGGTAAGGAAGGTCATTGACAGTCTCCTACAACAGGGGGTATTTAGCCCAGTGGCATCCACCAATAACTCTCCTATTTGGCCCGTCTGTAAACCAGATGGATCGTGGCGATTGACTATCGAGAATTAAATAAGGTCACGCCCTTGACAGCACCTACTGTTGCTACAAGCCCTGCAGCGATAATGAAGCAGTTCGCACAGTCAAAGTGGTTTACCTTGTTGGATATTAGTAATGCATTCTGGTCCATACCAGCTGTCAATATAAATTTGTGTTTACGTTCCAGGGACAACAGTACACCTGGACATGTCTCTCCCAGGGATTTCATAATAGTCCGTCAATATTCCACCAGCGGTTGGCAAAAGGGTTAAGTCCTTTCTCCCGACCAGAATGTTTGATCCAATATGTGGATGACCTATTACTCCAAACGGAGAGTAAGGAAGAGCATTTAGAGCTACTGGAGGAACTCCTTCAACTCCTTTGGAAGGTCGGAGTGAAAGTTAACCCGAGAAAGGCACAGATATTGAAAGAAAAGGTTTCTTATTTGGGAATAGTGGTAACACAGAGAAAACGTGAGATAGAGCAAAAGCGAGTACAGCCAATCCTCGAACTCCCCCTACCACAAGATATTAAAGCTCTGAGATCATTTTTGGGCCTTGTTGGGTATTGCAGGAACCATATTGATGGATTTTCCTTAAAGGCAGCCCCTTTATATGATCTCCTGAGAAAGAACTCTGAGTGGGTGTGGACACCAAAGTGTACATCAGCAGTTGCAGAATTATAACAGGCACTAGCCACAACTCCGGCGCTACAGGTGCTGGACCTATCCTAACTGAACACACACCTATCCAGTTCTTGCTGGATGGACGACTGAAGGACGGTAATGTTAATCAGAATGGTATTGCTCGGTGGACCTTACAAGGCAGAGATGTTTCAGTAAAAAAGGCAAGAACTACTACGTGCCTGGCAGATAATTTAATCTACCAGGGCGAACCCCATGAGCGCCAGGTTTTGACAGCAAAGGTCCCCAAGGGACCTTTTGTATCAAAATCATTGGGGGGTGTACATGGGAAAGAGCCAGAAATCAAACCAGCCAGGATTGTGGACTGTACGGGAGGGGTGTACCTGGATTGTGGACTGTACGGGAGGGGTGTACCAGGATTGTGGACTGTATGGTAGGGGTGTACCTGGATTGTGGACTGTCCGGGAGGGGTGTACCAGGATTGTGGACTGTACGGGAGGGGTGTACCTGGACTGTGGACTGTATGGGAGGGGTGTACCTGGATTGTGGACTGTATGGGAGGGGTGTACCTGGACTGTGGACTGTATGGGAGGGGTGTACCAGGATTGTGGACTGTACGGGAGGGGTGTACCTGGACTGTGGACTGTATGGGAGGGGTGTACCTGGACTGTGGACTGTATGGGAGGGGTGTACCTGGATTGTGGACTGTATGGGAGGGGTGTACCTGGACTGTGGACTGTATGGGAGTGGTGTACCTGGATTGTGGACTGTATGGGAGGGGTGTACCTGGATTGTGGACTGTATGGGAGGGGTGTACCTGGATTGTGGACTGTATGGGAGGGGTGTACCTGGATTGTGGACTGTATGGGAGGGGTGTACCTGGACTGTGGACTGTATGGGAGGGGTGTACCTGGATTGTGGACTGTATGGGAGGGGGTGTACCTGGATTGTGGACTGTATGGGTGGGGTGTACCAGGATTGTGGACTGTATGGGAGGGGTGTACCAGGATTGTGGACTGTATGGGAGGGGTGTCCCTGGATTGTGGACTGTATGGGAGGGTGTACCAGGATTGTGGACTGTATGGGAGGGGTGTACCTGGATTGTGGACTGTATGGGAGGGTGTACCAGGATTGTGGACTGTATGGGAGGGGTGTACCAGATTGTGGACTGTACGGGAGGGGTGTACCAGGATTGTGGACTGTATGGGAGGGGTGTACCTGGATTGTGGACTGTATGGGAGGGTGCACCAGGATTGTGGACTGTATGGGAGGGGTGTAGCTGGATTGTGGACTGTATGGGAGGGTGTACCAGGATTGTGGACTGTACGGGAGAGTGTACCAGGATTGTGGACTGTATGGGAGGGGTGTACCAGGATTGTGGACTGTATGGGAGGGGTGTACCTGGATTGTGGACTGTATGGGAGGGTGTACCAGGATTGTGGACTGTATGGGAGGGGTGTACCTGGATTGTGGACTGTACGGGAGGGGTGTACCAGAATTGTGGACTGTACGGGAGAGTGTACCAGGACTGTAGACTGTATGGGAGGGGTGTACCTGGACTGTGGACTGTATGGGTGGGGTGTACCAGGATTGTGGACTGTACGGGAGAGTGTACCAGGACTGTAGACTGTATGGGAGGGGTGTACCTGGACTGTGGACTGTATGGGTGGGGTGTACCAGGATTGTGGACTGTACGGGAGAGTGTACCAGGATTGTAGACTGTATGGGAGGGGTGTACCTGGATTGTGGACTGTATGGGAGGGGTGTACCAGGATTGTGGACTGTATGGGAGGGGTGTACCTGGATTGTGGACTGTATGGGAGAGTGTACCAGGATTGTAGACTGTATGGGAGGGGTGTACCAGGATTGTGGACTGGACGGGAGAGTGTACCAGGATTGTAGACTGTATGGGAGGGGTGTACCTGGACTGTGGACTGTATGGGTGGGGTGTACCAGGATTGTGGACTGTACGGGAGAGTGTACCAGGATTGTAGACTGTATGGGAGGGGTGTACCTGGATTGTGGACTGTATGGGAGGGGTGTACCAGGATTGTGGACTGTACGGGAGGGGTGTACCTGGATTGTGGACTGTACGGGAGGGGTGTACCTGGATTGTGGACTGTATGGGAGGGGTGTACCAGGATTGTGGACTGTACGGGAGGGGTGTACCTGGATTGTGGACTGTACGGGAGAGTGTACCAGGATTGTGGACAGTACAGGAGGGGTGTACCTGCATTGTGGACTGTACGGGAGAGTGTACCAGGATTGTGGACTGCATGGGAGGGGTGTACCTGGATTGTGGACTGTACGGGAGAGTGTACCAGGATTGTAGACTGTATGGGAGGGGTGTACCTGGACTGTGGACTGTATGGGTGGGGTGTACCAGGATTGTGGACTGTACGGGAGAGTGTGCCAGGATTGTAGACTGTATGGGAGGGGTGTACCTGGATTGTGGACTGTACGGGAGAGTGTACCAGGATTGTGGACTGTATGGGAGAGTGTACCAGGATTGTGGACTGTACGGGAGGGGTGTACCTGGATTGTGGACTGTACGGGAGGGGTGTACCTGTGTTGTGGACTGTACGGGAGGGGTGTACCTGGGTTGTGGACTGTATGGGAGAGTGTACCAGGATTGTGGACTGTACGGGAGGGGTGTACCTGGATTGTGGACTGTATGGGAGAGTGTACCTGGATTGTGGACTGTATGGGAGGGGTGTACCAGGATTGTGGACTGTATGGGAGAGTGTACCAGGATTGTGGACTGTATGGGAGAGTGTACCTGGATTGTGGACTGTATGGGAGGGGTGTACCAGGATTGTGGACTGTATGGGAGGGGTGTACCAGGATTGTGGACTGTATGGGAGAGTGTACCAGGATTGTGGACTGTACGGGAGGGGTGTACCTGGATAGTGGACTGTACGGGACTGGTCGACCAGGATTGTGGACTGTACGGGAGGGTTGTACCTGGATTGTGGACTGTACGGGAGAGTGTACCAGGATTGTGGACTGTATGGGAGGGGTGTACCTGGATTGTGGACTGTCCGGGAGGGGTGTACCAGGATTGTGGACTGTGGGAGGGGTGTACCAGGATTGTGGTCTGTATGGGAGGGGTGTACCTGGATTGTGGACTGTACGGGAGGGGTGTACCAGGATTGTGGACTGTATGGGAGGGGTGTACCAGGATTGTGGACTGTATGGGAGAGTGTACCAGGATTGTGGACTGTACGGGAGGGGTGTACCTGGATTGTGGACTGTACGGGAGGGGTGTACCTGGATTGTGGACTGTACGGGAGGGGTGTACCTGGGTTGTGGACTGTACGGGAGGGGTGTACCTGGATTGTGGACTGTATGGGAGAGTGTACCAGGATTGTGGACTGTACGGGAGGGGTGTACCTGGATTGTGGACTGTACGGGACTGGTCGACCAGGATTGTGGACTGTACGGGAGGGGTGTACCTGGATTGTGGACTGTACGGGAAAGTGTACCAGGATAGTGGACTGTACGGGAGGGGTGTACCTGGATTGTGGACTGTATGGGAGGGGTGTACCAGGATTGTGGAGTGTACGGGAGGGGTGTACCAGGATAGTGGACTGTACGGGAGTGGTGTACCAGGATAGTGGACTGTACGGGAGGGGTGTACCAGGATAGTGGACTGTACGGGACTGGTGTACCAGGATAGTGGACTGTCCGGGACTGGTGTACCTGGATTGTGGACTGTACGGGAGGGGTGTACCAGGATAGTGGACTGTACGGGACTGGTGTACCAGGATAGTGGACTGTACGGGACTGGTGTACCTGGATTGTGGACTGTATGGGAGGGGTGTACCAGGATAGTGGACTGTACGGGACTGGTGTACCAGGATAGTGGACTGTACGGGAGGGGTGTACCAGGATTGTGGAGTGTACGGGAGGAGTGTACCAGGATAGTGGACTGTCCGGGACTGGTGTACCAGGATAGTGGACTGTCCGGGACTGGTGTACCTGGATTGTGGACTGTATGGGAGGGGTGTACCAGGATAGTGGACTGTACGGGACTGGTGTACCAGGATAGTGGACTGTACGGGAGTGGTGTACCAGGATAGTGGACTGTACGGGAGGGGTGTACCAGGATTGTGGACTGTACGGGAGGGGTGTACCTGGATTGTGGACTGTACGGGAGGGGTGTACCTGGATTGTGGACTGTACGGGAGGGGTGTACCTGGATTGTGGACTATCCGGGAGGGGTGTACCTGGATTGTGGACTGTACGGGAGGGGTGTACCTGGATTGTGGACTGTACGGGAGGGGTGTACCTGGATTGTGGACTGTACGGGAGGGGTGTACCTGGATTGTGGACTATCCGGGAGGGGTGTACCTGGATTGCGGACTGTACGGGAGGGGTGTACCTGGATTGTGGACTGTACGGGAGGGGTGTACCTGGATTGTGGACTGTACGGGAGGGGTGTACCTGGATTGTGGACTATCCGGGAGGGGTGTACCTGGATTGCGGACTGTACGGGAGGGGTGTACCTGGATTGTGGACTGTACGGGAGGGGTGTACCTGGATTGTGGACTGTACGGGAGGGGTGTACCTGGATTGTGGACTGTATGGGAGGGGTGTACCTGGATTGTGGACTGCATGGGAGGGGTGTACCTGGATTGTGGACTATCCGGGAGGGGTGTACCTGGATTGTGGACTGCATGGGAGGGGTGTACCTGGATTGTGGACTGCATGGGAGGGGTGTACCTGGATTGTGGACTGTACGGGAGGGGTGTACCTGGATTGTGGACTGCATGGGAGGGGTGTACCTGGATTGTGGACTGTCCGGGAGGGGTGTACCAGGATTGTGGACTGTATGGGAGGGGTGTACCTGGATTGTGGACTGCATGGGAGGGGTGTACCTGGATTGTGGACTGCATGGGAGGGGTGTACCTGGATTGTGGACTGTACGGGAGGGGTGTACCTGGATTGTGGACTGCATGGGAGGGGTGTACCTGGATTGTGGACTGTCCGGGAGGGGTGTACCTGGATTGTGGACTGTACGGGAGGGGTGTACCTGGATTGTGGACTGCATGGGAGGGGTGTACCTGGATTGTGGAGTGTGGGAGCACGTGGTACAGCGTATGGGACTGTATGAGCAGGGTGTTTGGGGAATGTATGGACTGTGTGGAGGGATGTACAGTGAATGGTAATTTTGCGATTGCAGATGGCATCTCTGTTTCTCCCACTTGTATGTGAGCAGTCTGCTGATAGTCAGAGCTCTGCCCACTGCTGATCTGACTGACCTATCAGCCACCTCCCTACTTGGCTGCTCCTCATGAATGACAGCAGAGCTGAGGAAATATTTTGTCAGCTAACGAACAGTGTGTGCCGCAGAGCCACAGCTGAATTGTTTCAACACCTCCACAAGGTGTGGGCTTAGCAGCCAGCCCCATTAACCACACTCTGCTCTCTTCCCCACAGGCTCGGTGTGCACGACCCGAAAGAAGACTGGGGTGGGTTACCCACAGCTGAGTGCTGTGATCGAGTGTGCGGACGCAGCTCACGGTCTGAATGGTCACATTATGTCGGTGAGCACTCGGGTGGGGGTGCACTGTTGGGTTCACTTCCTTGCCACAGAATGTTTCAGCCCTTACACTTAGGCCCACACTGAATCCGATTCACTCCACGAGATATCAAGAAACGGCTGAGGGCACTGGATACTGCAAAGGCTGTGGGCCCTGACAATATTCCAGCAATAGTACTGAAGACCTGTGCTCCAGAACTTGCTGCGCCCCTAGCCAAGCTGTTCCAGTACAGCTACAACACTGGCATCTACCCTGCAATGTGGAAAATTGCTCAGGTATGTCCTGTACACAAAAAGCAGGACAAATCCAACCCGGCCAATTACTGCCCCATCAGCCTACTCGCAATCATCAGTAAAGTGATGGAAGGGGTTGTCGACAGTGCCATCAGTGGCACTTGTTCGCAATAACCTGCTCAGTGACGCTTAGTTTGGGTTCGGCCAGGGCCACTCAGCTCCTGACCTCATTACAGCCTTGGTCCAAACATGGACAAAAGAGCTGAACTCGGAGGTGAGGTGAGAGTGACTGCCCTTGACATCAAGGCAGCATTTGACCGAGTATGGCATCAAGGAGCCCTAGCAAAACTGAAATCAGTGGGAATCGGGGGGAAACTCTCTGCTGGTTGGAGTCATGTTGAAGGTCAATCATCTCAGTCCCAGAGCATCACTGCAGGAATTATGCAGGGTAGTGTTCTAGGCCCAACCATCTTCAGCTGCTTCATCAATGACCTTCCTTCAATCATAAGGTCACAATGGGCTTCTTAACTGATGATTCGCGACTCCTCATATACTAAAGCAGCCAGATGCAGCAAGATCTAGACACTATCCAGGCTTGGGCTGATAAGTGGCAAGTAACAAACATTTGTGCCACACAAGTGCCAGTCAATGATCATCTTAAACAAGAGAGAATTTAACCATCGCCCCTTGATGTTCAATGTCATTCCCATCACTGAATCCCCCACTATCAACATTCTGGGGGTTACTATTGACCAGAAACTGAACTGGAGCAGCCACATAAATACTGTGGCTACAAGAGCAGGTCAGAGGCTGGGAATTCTGCGGCGACTAACTCACCTCCTGACTCCCCAAACCCTGTCCATCATCCACAAGGCACAAGTCAGGAATGTGATGGAATACTCTCCACTTGTTTGGATGGGTGCAGCTCCAACAGCACTCAAGACGTTCGACGCCATGCAGGACAAAGCAGCCCGCTTGATTGGCTCCCCATCCACCACCTTCAACATTCACTGCCTCCACCAGCGACGCACAAGGGCAGCAGTGTGTCTTATATACAAGATGCACTGCAGCAACTCCTTCGACTGCACCTTCCAAACCCACTACCTCTTACCACCTAGAAGGACAAGGGCAGCAGATGCATGGGAACACCACTACTTGCAAGCTCCCCTCCAAGCCACACACCATCCTGACTTGGAGCCATATCGCTGTTCCTTCGCTGTCGCTGGGTCAAATTCCTGGAACTCCCATCCTAACAGCACCGTGGGTGTACCCGCACCACACAGACTGCAGCAGTTCAAAAAGGCAGCTCACCACCACCTTCTCAAGGGCAATTAGGGATGGACATTAAATGCTGGCCTGGCCAGCGATGCCCACATCACATCAAAGAATAAAAATTATATATAACGACCCGAACCCTCGATTAGATTCCAGTCTGTAACTCACTCCCGGGAATCTGTTATTCTATATATAAACCACCAGAACCCCTCGATTAGATTCCAGTCTGTAACTCACTCCCGGGTATCTGTTATTCTATATATAAACCACCAGAACCCCTCGATTAGATTCCAGTCTGAAACTCACTCCCGGGAATCTGTTATTCTATATATAAACCACCAGAACCCCTCGATTAGATTCCAGTCTGTAACTCACTCCCGGGTATCTGTTATTCTATATATAAACCCCCCGAACACCTCGATTAGATTTCAGTCTGTAACTCACTCCCGAGTATCTGTTATTCTATATATAAACCACCCGAACCCCTCGATTAGATTCCAGTCTGTAACTCACTCCCGAGTATCTGTTATTCTATATATAAACCACCCGAACCCCTCGATTAGATTCCAGTCTGTAACTCACTCCCGGGTATCTGTTATTCCATATATAAACCACCCGAACCCCTCGATTAGATTCCAGTCTGTAACTCACTCCCGGGTATCTGTTATTCCATATATAAACCACCCGAACACCTCGATTAGATTCCAGTCTGTAACTCACTCCCGGGTATCTGTTTTTCTATATATAAACCACCTGAACCCCTCGATTAGATTCCAGTCTGTAACTCACTCCCGGGTATCTGTTATTCTATATATAAACCACCCGAACCCCTCGATTAGATTCCAGTCTGTAAGTCACTCCCGGGTATCTGTTATTCTATATATAAACCACCGAACCTCTGGATTAGATTCCAGTCTGTAACTCACTCCCGGGTATCTGTTATTCTATATATAAACCACCCGAACACCTCGATTAGATTCCAGTCTGTAACTCACTCCCGGGTATCTGTTATTCTATATATAAACTACCCGAACCCCTCGATTAGATTCCAGTCAGTAACTCACTCCCAGGTATCTGTTATTCTATATATAAACCACCCGAACACCTCGATTAGATTCCAGTCTGTAACTCACTCCCGGGTATCTGTTATTCTATACATAAAGAACCAGAACCCCTCGATTAGATTCCAGTCTGTAACTCACTCCCGGGTATCTGTTATTCTATATATAAACCACCCGAACACCTCGATTAGATTCCAGTCTGTTACTCACTCCCGGGTATCTGTTATTCTATATATAAACCACCCGAACCCCTCGATTAGATTCCAGTCTGTAACTCACTCCCGGGTATCTGTTATTCCATATATAAACCACCTGAACACCTCGATTAGATTTCAGTCTGTAACTCACTCCCGGGTATCTGTTATTCTATATATAAACCACCCGAACACCTCGATTAGATTTCAGTCTGTAACTCACTCCCGGGTATCTGTTATTCTATATATAAACCACCCGAACACCTCGATTAGATTCCAGTCTGTAACTCACTCCCAGGTATCTGTTATTCTATATATAAACCACCCGAACACCTCGATTAGATTCCAGTCTGTAACTCACTCCCGCGTATCTGTTATTCCATATATAAACCACCTGAACCCCTCGATTAGATTCCAGTCTGTAACTCACTCCCGGGTATCTGTTATTCTATATATAAACCACCCGAACCCATCGATTAGATTCCAGTCTGTAACTCACTCCCGGGTATCTGTTATTCTATATATAAACCACCCGAACCCCTCGATTAGATTCCAGTCTGTAACTCACTCCCGGGTATCTGTTATTCTATATATAAACCACCCGAACACCTCGATTAGATTCCAGTCTGTAACTCACTCCCGGGTATCTGTTATTCTATATATAAACCACCCGAACACCTCGATTAGATTCCAGTTTGTAACTCACTCCCGTGTATCTGTTATTCCATATATAAACCACCTGAACACCTCGATTAGATTCCAGTCTGTAACTCACTCCCAGGTATCTGTTATTCTATATATAAACCACCCGAACACCTCGATTAGATTCCAGTCTGTAACTCACTCCCGCGTATCTGTTATTCCATATATAAACCACCTGAACCCCTCGATTAGATTCCAGTCTGTAACTCACTCCCGGGTATCTGTTATTCTATATATAAACCACCCGAACCCATCGATTAGATTCCAGTCTGTAACTCACTCCCGGGTATCTGTTATTCTATATATAAACCACCCGAACCCCTCGATTAGATTCCAGTCTGTAACTCACTCCCGGGTATCTGTTATTCTATATATAAACCACCCGAACACCTCGATTAGATTCCAGTCTGTAACTCACTCCCGGGTATCTGTTATTCTATATATAAACCACCCGAACACCTCGATTAGATTCCAGTTTGTAACTCACTCCCGTGTATCTGTTATTCCATATATAAACCACCTGAACCCCTCGATTAGATTCCAGTCTGTAACTCACTCCCGCGTATCTGTTATTCTATATATAAACCACCCGAACTCCTCGATTAGATTCCAGTCTGTAACTCACTCCCGCGTATCTGTTATTCTATATATAAACCACACGAATCCCTCGATTAGATTCCAGTCTGTAACTCACTCCCGGGTATCTGTTATTCTATATATAAACCACCTGAACCCCTCGATTAGATTCCAGTCTGTAACTCACTCCCGCGTATCTGTTATTCTATATATAAACCACCTGAACCCCTCGATTAGATTCCAGTCTGTAACTCACTCCCGCGTATCTGTTATTCTATATATAAACTACCCGAACACCTCGATTAGATTCCAGTCTGTAACTCACTCCCGCGTATCTGTTATTCTATATATAAACCACACGAATCCCTCGATTAGATTCCAGTCTGTAACTCACTCCCGGGTATCTGTTATTCTATACATAAAGAACCAGAACCCCTCGATTAGATTCCAGTCTGTAACTCACTCCCGGGTATCTGTTATTCTATATATAAACCACCCGAACACCTCGATTAGATTCCAGTCTGTTACTCACTCCCGGGTATCTGTTATTCTATATATAAACCACCCGAACCCCTCGATTAGATTCCAGTCTGTAACTCACTCCCGGGTATCTGTTATTCCATATATAAACCACCTGAACCCCTCGATTAGATTCCAGTCTGTAACTCACTCCCGGGTATCTGTTATTCCATATATAAACCACCTGAACCCCTCGATTAGATTCCAGTCTGTAACTCACTCCCGCGTATCTGTTATTCTATATATAAACCACACGAATCCCTCGATTAGATTCCAGTCTGTAACTCACTCCCGGGTATCTGTTATTCTATATATAAACCACCTGAACCCCTCGATTAGATTCCAGTCTGTAACTCACTCCCGGGTATCTGTTATTCTATATATAAACCACCTGAACCCCTCGATTAGATTCCAGTCTGTAACTCACTCCCGCGTATCTGTTATTCTATATATAAACCACACGAATCCCTCGATTAGATTCCAGTCTGTAACTCACTCCCGGGTATCTGTTATTCTATATATAAACCACCTGAACCCCTCGATTAGATTCCAGTCTGTAACTCACTCCCGCGTATCTGTTATTCTATATATAAACCACCTGAACCCCTCGATTAGATTCCAGTCTGTAAACTGCATTATTCTGAAGGTGTTTGTCCTGTAAAGCCACTTCATGTCTCAGTTTTGGTTTGACCTGTGTACCCTTGGAACTGAGTATTGAAGAGTTAGTGTTGAATGCTAAGTATTGAGGTTTACTCTGGAATTTCCCTCGACAGGACGGAGGCTGCACCTGTCCGGGAGATGTGGCCAAAGCTTTTGGTGAGTCCATTTCTCTTCGCTAGAGCATTTGCTTGATTCAGGACATCAGTTATCAGCCCCACTGAGTTTCGTTGCAGAGGCCAGCTCGCTGGTCTGGTTCTCCCACGGTGCCAGCTGTGCTGTGTGTCATGTGTCTTTTTGTCCAGAGGTAGATAGAATCCGACCGACTTGTGTGTCGTCTCTCAGTCAGTTTGCCCAGAAGGATCAATGGCTAAATGCTGCTGAGTCACATGGAGCAGGCCGAGTCCAGTTTCCATCCTTGGTCTGTGCTGGCTTGGTGATCCCAGCTGTGGGTTGGTTGTAAGCGGCTCCTCAGCACCCCCCTGGATTTTGGAGGGAGCGGGGAGGTTAAATCTGATGGTTCCCCTCTTCTTGACCCGCCCACCCAGCTAGAAGGCATGTGCCTCGTGTGTGTATTTACAGGTGTAAGCATCACCGAGGGTCACATCGGGCTCACTGTGGTGCCTCCCATATTCGAATATCCCCGTGGGCTCACAAACGAAACGGTAGTCAGCTGGGTGGGTGGCTGGCCGCCCTGGAACCCGGACCCCAGCGAGGGGTCTGAGCCTTCAGGTGAGACGGGGATAGCAGCCTGGTCCTGGTTTTGGCATCACGACATCGTTTAGCATCGACCTGACTCCCTCCCCTAGCCCCCAGCACTCCACCTGACCAACAGCCACCCCTCCCCATAGTGGGGTCAAGGCTGTCCCCCACCTCATCCCACTCCCCCCCCCCCAACACCCCAACAGAAGACAGCAGAGAACGCACAGTGGCGCAGTGGTTAGCACCGCAGCCTCACAGCTCCAGGGACCCGGGTTCGATTCCGGGTACTGCCTGTGTGGAGTTTGCAAGTTCTCCCTGTGTCGGCGTGGGTTTTCTCCGGGTGCTCTGGTTTCCTCCCACAAGCCAAAAGACTTGCAGGTTGATAGGTTAATTGGCCATGATAAATTGTCACTAGTATAGGTAGGTGGTAGGGAAATATAGGGACAGGTGGGGTTGTTTGGTTGGAATATGGGATTAGTGTAGGATTAGTATAAATGGGTGGTTGATGTTCGGCACAGACTCGGTGGGCCGAAGGGCCTGTTTCAGTGCTGTATCTCTAATCTAATCTAATCTAACAGCCAATTTCGACCACCCTGCTGGGCTATCTTGCCCTGTCTCTCTCTCTCTCCGATTCTTCCCCCCACTACACCACCCCCACCCCCCCCAATCCACCCGATTAACATTTGCTGGTAGGTTAAAATCGTCCGCTTTGGCCCGCACCCTCTCTTCCTGCTGTGCCGCTAATCTCTTCCTTCCCTCTCCCAACCCATCCCAGGTGCCGGTGCGGACTTTGTGATGCTGGGTGGGATGTTCGCGGGACACAGCCAGTGCGGAGGGGAGACCATCGAGAAGAATGGCAAGAAGTACAAACTGTTTTACGGGATGAGCTCAGAAACCGCAATGAAGAAACATGCTGGGGGCGTGGCTGATTACAGGTAAGTGTCCAAGCAATGGGTTGTGGTCATGGTGGGGGCAAAGGCAGCACAGATTGGTCATTGGTTGCGGGGGGCGGGGATGTTAAGGGGTGAGGACAATGCTGCCTCGGTCACTGAAGGGTGAGAGGTGAAGGCAAAACAGCCTCGGTTGACGGGGGGATGACCCCCCCATCCCCCCGAATGGGTGGGTACATAGCCTCGATCACAGTTGGGGGTGGGGGAAGTGATGGCCCGGGGTGGGCGGGTAAGGCAGACTTGGTCAGATTAGACAATGATCCCACCCCTTTCCTGCCATCGCAAATCCTATTCCTGCCCGCCAGCCCACTTGGTCATTCTCGCCCAGTTCTGACAGGGGTCAGTCTTCAAAGATTGTAAGGAGGGCCCGGGTTTCAACAGGCCATGCCTCCCTCAGAGTCACCGTTCAGCCCGCCACCCATCCTTCTGTACTCGCACCCCGTGCTAAAATCGGGACATTGATCTCAGTGCGGTGAGGCGCCAGTGAAATTGAGGATTACAGAGCTGAGGAGGGATAAGGGATCAATCAGATGGGCTGTGAGCATGGCAGGAGTTCTGGAACAGGGAGAGGGTGGAAAGGTTGAGATGGACTTTGGGGACCAAAGGTGAGAGGACAGTGCTCAAACGTCTTGTCTCACTTGATGTTGGCGGGGCGGTTCCCTACTGTGGAGCTTTAATGTTTGAGATGTCAGCTGTCTGAGGTTACATGAGGAATAAGGTTTACTGTCAGTCAGTATCCCCAAGACATTCCAAAGCGCTTCCCACACAATCACCCTGGCCACTGGATAAGCAAACACCGCAGCCACTCTGGGTCCAGCATGGAGATGAATGATCTCTCTCCCCGATGGTGTTGATCAGGAGTCCAAAAGAACCATGGCAGTCTTTGGCAGCCACTCTTCTGAAGGATGGTGCCTCTGCCAGTGGCCAGGGTGTATGTCGGGGCATGTTAGCTGATACTGCAAACAGTTCCCATTTCCTCAAGTCCTGTGACCCTCCCTTTCAAATCTGCTGTCGTCATCTCTCCCTCAAGAAAAAAAAACACACCCTTGACCCCTCTGCCCTTACCGTCCCATCTCCAACCTCCCTTTCCTCTCCAAAGTCCTGAACCTGTCACCGCCTCCCAAATCCATGCCCACCTTGCCCGCAACTCCGTGTTTGAAACTCTCTGATCAGGATTCCGACCCCGCCGCAACACTGAAACAGCTCTTATCAAAGGCACAAATTACATCCTGTGACTGTGGTAAACTATCCCTCCCCGCCCTTCCTGAGTTGTCTGCAGCCTCTGACACAGTTGACCACACCTATCCTACTCCAACAGTTCGTATATGTCAGTGGGACTTCTACAGCAATGACTTCTCTTCTCAACCCTGCCCCACTACCTCTGGAGCTTCCCACTGATCTATCCTTGGCCCCCTCATCTTCCTTGGGCAACAGATTCCACACGTGCACAGAAGACTGCCAAGCACTACCTTGCCGCCATTTTCGTCAACCCCTTCACTACCTCTGCTTGTCTGACATCCAGTCTTGGAAAATCTGCAATTCCATCCACTTAAACTTCGGGAAGACTACTGTCTTCGGTCCTCATCAAAAACTTCTCCCTGCCTTCACTCACCCATTGGCAGCCGCGCCTTCACTTGTCTAGGCCGTGTGGTCTGGAATTCCCTCTCTCTGCCGCTGCACCTCTGAGACACTCCTTAAAACCAAGTCTAAGGTGAATGTTGGTCCCTTGGAGGATGAGACTGGGGAGTTAATAGAAGGGAACACAGAAATGGCAGAGACACTTAATCAGTATTTTGCCTCAGTTTTCATGGTAGAGGACACTGGTACCATCCCAATAGTAACAGGTATTGCAGAGGTTATAGAAAGGGAGGAACTTAGAACAATCATCACCACTAACAAAAAGTACTGAGCAAACTATTGGGATTGAAGGCAGACAAGTCCCCAGGGCCTGACGGCCTACATCCTAGGGTCTGAAAGGAAGTGGCAGCGGAGATAGTGGATCTATTGGTTATAATATTCCAAACTTCCCTGGATACGGGAAAGGTTCCAGTGGATTGGAAAAATGCTAATATAACGCCCTTATTCAAAAAGGGGGGGAAGCAGAAAGTCAGAAACTATAGACCTGTTAGTTTAACATCTGTCATTGGGAAATTGTTAGAATCCATTATTAAGGAAGTAATAACAGGACATTTAGAAAGTCAAAACACAATCCATCAGAGTCAGCATGGTTTTATGAAGGGTAAATCGTGTTTGACTAATTTGCTAGTTCTTCGAAGGAGTAACAAGCAAAGTGGATAATGGGGATCCTGTAGATGTAGTATATCTGGACTTCCAGAAGGCATTTGATAAGGTGCCACACAAAAGGTTAATACACAAGGTAAGATCACACGGGGTGAGGGGCAATTTATTAGCTTGGACAGAGGATTGGCTAAACAACAGAAAACAGAGTCAGGATAAATGGGTCCTTTTCTGGTTGGCAAGATGTAACTAGTGGGGTGCCACAGGGTTCAGTCCTCGGGCCCCAACTATTTATAATTTATATTAATGATTTGGATGCAGGGATAAGAAAGTACTATAGCTATTCCGGCATTTTATCTCCCCCCACCGCAGAGCGTCAGAAGGAAAGACAGTGGAGGTGGAGTTCAAAGGAGATGTGGAAAGTACGATCCGAGACATCCTGGGTGGCGTGCGCTCCACCTGCACCTACGTGGGAGCAGCCAAGCTGAAGGAGCTGAGTCGGAGGACCACCTTCATCCGTGTCACAGAGCAGTCCAACACCATCTTCAGCTAGAGCGAGCCAGTCACCTCCGCCTTTCACCACTGCTGTTGGTGCCTTCAGCTGAGATTCTGATTTAAATAATATACAAACCTGGCGCATGGACAGTGATTGCTTTTCAATCTAACTTTCTCTAATCTCTTCATATCCACCCGCCCATCATTCTGACCTCCAAGGACCATCTCCACCCCATTCAGATTCTCTTCCTTTTTTAAAAAATAACCATTTAGGGCGGCACAGTGGTGCAGTGGTTAGCACCACAGCCTCACAGCTCCAGCGACCCGGGTCCAATTCTGGGTACTCCCTGTGTCTGCGTGGGTTTCCTCCGGGTGCTCCAGTTTCCTCCCACATGACCAAAAGACTTGCAGGTTGGTAGGTAAATTGGCCATTATAAATTGCCCCTAGTATAGGTAGGTGGTAGGGAAATATAGGGACAGGTGGAGATGTGGTAGGAATATGGGATTAGTGTAGGATTAGTATAAATGGGTGGTTGATGGTCGGCACAGACTCGGTGGGCCGAAGGGCCTGTTTCAATGCTGTATCTCTAAACTAAACATTCTGGGAAGATGGTGTCCGGTCGACTCGGGGGAAAGGTAATGACAAGAGACTCCAATCAAGCTGATGCGAGTATATCAGATAGTCCTTTCACCGTCCGGGAGCGTTTGCTGGGGACAGTGTAGAGGGAGCTTTACTCTGTATCTAACTCTTGACCCCTCAAGTCTTTGCAAAATAGCAGTCCCATCTCCAACTTCCTTTTCTTCTCCAAAGTCCTCAAACGTGTTGCCGTCTCCTAAATCTGTGCTTATTTTTCTTGGAACTCCATGTTTGAATCCCTCCAATCAGGTTCTACCCCTGCCTCAGTACCAAAACAGCTCTTGTCATGGTCACAAATGACATCCTATGTGTCTGTGACAAAGGTAAACTATCCCTCCTTGTCCTTCTCGAACTGTTATCCTCCTCCAATGCCTCTCCACTGTCATCCAGCTGGGTGGGACTGCTCTCACCTGCTTTCATTCTCATCTATCTAATCGTAGCCGGAGAACCATTTGCTCCAGCACCGTTACCTCTGGTCTCACCCAAAGATCTCATCTACATGCTGCCCCCTCAGCGACATCATCTGCAAACACAGCATTAGTTTTCACATGTATGTCAACGACACTCAGCTGTATCTCACCACCAGTTCTCTCAACTCTTCCACTGTCTCTAAATTGACAGGCTGCTTGTCCGACATCCAGAACGGGAGGAACAAAAATTTCCTCTGATTAAATATGGGAAATACCATTATCTTCAGTCTCTGCTCCAAACTCCGTTTCCTAGCTACCGACTCCATCCCTCACCTGCTAACTGGCTAAAGCTGAACCAAACTGTTCGCAACCTTGGTCTCATATTTGATCCCAAGATGAGCTTCCAGCTACCTATCTGCGCTGTCAAGGCCGCTTATTCCCACCTCCGAAACATTGCCCAACTCCACCGTTGCCTTAGCTCATCTGCTTCTGAAATTCTCATCCGTGCCTTTACAACGCTCTCCTGGCCAACTTCCCGTGTTCTACCTTCTGTAAACTTGAGCTCATCCAAATCTCCATTACACATGTCTTAACATGCACCAAGTCTTGTTGCCCCATCACCCCCTGTGCTCGCTGACCTACATTGGCTCCCAGTTAAGCAGTGTCTCGATTTTAAAATTCTTTCCTTGTTTTCAAATTCCTCCATAGTCCCTTCCTATCTCTGTAATCCCCTCCATTCCCACAACCCCTTCGAGATCTCCAAGCTCCTCTACTTCCCATCTCTGTAATCCCCTCCATTCCCACAACCCCTTCGAGATCTCCGAGCTCCTCTACTTCCTATCTCTGTAATCCCCTCCATTCCCACAACCCCTTCGAGATCTCCGAGCTCCTCTACTTCCCATCTCTGTATTCCCCTCCATTCCCACAACCCCTTCGAGATCTCCGAGCTCCTCTACTTCCTATCTCTGTAATCCCCTCCATTCCCATAACTCCTTCGAGATCTCCGAGCTCCTCCATTCCCACAACCCCTTCGAGATCTCCGAGCTCCTCCATTCCCACAACCCCTCCGAGATCCTCCATTCCCACAACCCCTCCGAGATCCTCCATTCCCACAACCCCTTCGAGATCTCCGAGCTCCTCCATTCCCACAACCCCTTCGAGATCTCCGAGCTCCTCCATTCCCACAACCCCTTCGAGATCTCCGAGCTCCTCCATTCCCACAACTCCTTCGAGATCTCCGAGCTCCTCCATTCCCACAACCCCTTCGAGATCTCCATGCTCCTGTACTTCCGGCCTCTTGAGCATCCCTGATTTTAATCGCTCCAACATTGGCGGCTATGCCTTCTGGTGCCTGGGCCCCAAGCTCTGGAATTCTCTCCCTAAACCTCTCCACCTCGTTTTCTTCCTTTACATTGCTCCTTAAAAATTACCTCTTTAACTACATTTATGGTCATCTGACCTCATGTCTCCTTATGTCAGTGTCAAATATTGTTTTATCATAATCCTTTGAAGCACCTTGGGACGTTTTATTACATTAAAGACATGATATAAATATTTCATTGTTGTGCGGTACCTGTCCTGGGAGTGTTTGATGGGGTCAGTGTAGAGGGAGCTTTACTCTGTATCTAACCCCCATGCTGTACCTGTCCTGGGAGTGTTTGATGGGGGACAGTGTAGAGGGAGCTTTACTCTGTATCTAACCCTGTTTTTTTTTTTAATCTAACGCCCGTGCTGTACCTGTCCTGGGAGTGTTTGATAGGGACAGTGTAGAGGGAGCTTTACTCTGTATCTAACCCTGTTTTTTTTTTAATCTAACGCCCGTGCTGTACCTGTCCTGGGAGTGTTTGATAGGGACAGTGTAGAGGGAGCTTTACTCTGTATCTAACGCCCGTGCTGTACCTGTCCTGGGAGTGTTTGATGGGGACAGTGTAGAGGGAGCTTTACACAGTCTGGCTGCTGCTGTCATGTAAAGGTCATAGCTGGGACCATCTGCTTACGATACCTGTACAGATCATTGCTGGGACCACCTTTTTAGTGTCTGTATGGGTCGTAACTGGGGCCACGATTTTAATCCGATGGGATTGCAGAATGCTGGTGTCTGGAGAGGAAGGGGTGAGAGTGGATTCTACCCTTGCTTCAACGTTTCCTTGGAAACCAGTCTTGCCCGGCATTCCGTTAGCAGATCACAAAGTATGTGCATTCTGTCAGCTGCCTCTTTTGATTTGCAATCGCGTTGATGTAAAATATAATAAAGACCTGAATGTTAACATGGTCAGATTTTCTTCAGACAGTGACTGTTGCTGGTGATGCACACAGCAGTCTGCCCCTCCACCCACTGGTTTACTGTAAGGTGAACCACAGGAGGGTAGGATGGCCTGAATGCTGTTTCATGCCATGTGGAAGCTCAGCAGCAAACCTTGAAACTGGGGGTGGGTTCAATCTCCTCTTCCTACAGAGAGAGGGAGGCACAGGAAGGGCATGAGTTTAGACAGCAACAAACTACCATCTGCAGACTGCTGATTTCAGCTCGACATTACAATCAGTCGGGAGCCGTCCTTTCCCCAGCACGGCGGGGCGCAAATAGAGGGGAGATAAACAATACCTGCCCACCCGCTGCTGGGATCCAGGTCCGAGGACAGTCCCCTTCCCAAGTCGCGTGAAGGAACGCAGGGCTGCTGCCACCTCCCAGGAACCACGCCCCCACACACAGGATGATACATCACTCTCCCTCTCCCATTTTCCCCTATCCTCGGGCACTGAATGATACTCCAGGAGCAACAGCAGGTCTTGTGTTCCTGTAGCCCCCTCACCTTCCATCTCCACCCTGCACAGGACTCACGTTGGGCAGAGGGTGACGGATGGGGCACGGACATTTGACGCCATGTCTCCCCAACTCCCGAGTTGCAGTCTTCCATTCCCTGCCCCACTCTTGCGTCGTCACAATTCGGCCAGCTGGTTTCAAGCAGGCTGCGTAATTCATTTAAAGAAATAAGAAGCTGGTATCAGGAAGAGTGACTCATGTCAAACCCACCCATGTCATTCTAATGTTCTGATGAAAGGTCACTGACCCTGAAACGTTAACTCTGCTTCTCTCTCCACAGATGCTGCCAGACCTGCTGAGTATTAACAGCATTTCCTGTTTTTATTTAATGTCATTCTGATATCTCCTTGGTGGGGGGGGGGGGGGGGGGGGGGAGAGGGGCAGGGGGACAGAATGAAGGTTTTCAGTCACAAAGCCTGAAGGGAGGGCAGGAGGTGGGTTAAGTGCACCCTCTCCTGTGGGGCAGATTCGTACAGAGCACCAGCAGAGGCCCTGATTATATTGGAACCGTGCCATGTTTATTAGCCCAGGACAGGGTTGGTTGTGGGCGGTGCAAAGAGACAGATAATGTCCTGCGAGCAAAGCTAGCATTAAAAATACATGATGTGCTCACATGTCTCTGCCCCGGTAGATAATGGAGAGACTCCCCTTCCCCCAGTACTTAGTCTTGACGCATTGTTTTTCATTAGTTTATTTATAATAACCCATGAATTTCCCCAGTAGAAAATGCTCATGATTTCCATATTAAAAATACGAGACACAAATATACAGGAAGATAAATCCTCGCAAACGGATTCACCTGAATGTGATGTCCCCTTCCAGCCACCAGCGATCCCCACTGGTTCTCTCAGACCCGAACCCCGACTGAATCCTGTCTCCCAAATAACCCAACACTCCCCCGCGCCCGAAGATAAGTGCCAGAGAAAGGGCTTGCGTTCACCCGCCGCTTTCAACCACCTCGGGGCGGACCAAAAGTGCTCTACAGCCAACAAAGCACTTCCCAGAGCGTTTAGCGTCCTCGTGGCCAGAAGACGGCACATCCGACAGCGCAGCACTCCCTCAGTACTGGCATGGGGGTGGGGGATGCGTCGGCCGAGGTTACGGGGCTCAGGTCTCCGGAGCTGGGACCCGAATCCGTGACCGACAGACTCGGAGGCGAGTGCGCTACCCGCTGAGCCCACGGCCGACAGTGAATTCTACCGGTGCTCCCAGCTGAGCGATACATCCACTGTCGAGGAGGCACCCAAGAAGAATTTTTGCAAGACTCATCCCCCTCTTGCCACCAGAATTCTGGAGGACAGTCGAAGTTTCACCCCACCTCCAAACTTTCTCCGTCACAAACCAGTTTCCCCCCCCACCCCCACCCTCCAGTCACAGTTTCCTCATGGCACGTTAACGACAGGAGACAACTGATTTCCATAAGTTACTGTACTACTCCCACCCCCCTCCCCCACCTGCTGTGCAAACTGGCTCGCCCGAGCGCTCCACGACAGCAAGAAGTCCCATTCAGTGAAGAGTAAAACAGCTTGCTTCAGATTGACACTGCTTTCGGACATCCGCTGCTGCGATAACAGACACGGGTAGGACCGTGGAACGCAAAGGGATTGGGGGCAGGGGAGAGTCACCAAAGGCAGTTCAAGGAGTGAATGGAGCAGCCAACTGACGCGGGGGGTTCAGGTAAAGCCCCCGTGGACGGTTTCGACGGAGAGGGACGGGCTGCACCCAAATGGTTCGAGCGTTGGAGGGTTAGTGCAGAACTAGCCTCTGCAGTGGTCGATGGCGGTCCAAAGTCTGTCAGCTCACTGCCGGCTTCTGAAACGGAACAAATGGAACATTTTCAGTGATTCAAGGATCTGAGGAAGACACGTTCAAGGATTAGAGCACGCGGGGATGGGGGGACGTGAAATGCCGTGTTCAGAAATTAAGAGGATCCGGGGAGATATCGGGAGGTCTGAAGCCACCATCTTCGGTCCCCACTCCAAACTCCGTTCCCTAGCCACCGACTCCATCCCCCTCCTTTGCAACTGTCTGAGGCTGAACCAGTCTGTTCACAACCTTGGTGCCTTATTTGACCCCAAGTTGAGCTTCCGAACACACGTCCACTCCATCACTAAGACCGCCTATTTCCACCTCTGTAGCTTCGCCCGATATGGCCCTTGCCTCAGCTCATCTGCTGCTGAAATCCACATCCGTGCCTCTGTTACCGCCAGACTCGACTATTCCAACACACTCCCGGCCAACCTCCCACCTTCTGTAAACCTGAGCTCGTCTAAAACTCTGCTGCCTGTGTCCTAACTCGCACCAAGTCCCGTTCACCCATCACCCCCTGTGCTCGCTGACCTCCTCTGGCTCCTGATACAGCAACAGAGAGAATATTTTAACTGAACTGTTATTTAAAAATCCATCAACGGCCTCACCCTCCCCTCTTCGCTATCTCTATAATCTGCAACCCTCCAAGATCTCTGCATACCGCCAATCCTGGAGGGGAGGTGGTTGAGCAGTGGTAATGTAACTGAACTAGTAATCCAGAGGCCCAAGGGACACGGGCTCAAATCCCCAGGAGGGCAGCTGGTGGAATTTAAATTTAATTAATAAATTCAGTTATTTAAGTAAACATCTGGAATTGAAAGCTGGTCTCAGTAACGGTGCCACGAAACAATCAAAAACCCATCTGGTTCACAAATATCCTTTAGGGAAGGAAATCTGCCGTCCATACCCGGTCTGGCCGACATGTGACTCCAGACCTACAGCAATGAGGTCGACTCTTAACTGCCCTCTGCAATGGTCGAGCAAGGCACTCAGTTGTCGAGGGCAATTAGGAATGGACAACAAATACTGGCCGAGCCACCGACACCCACATCCCACAAAAGAATTAAATAAAAACCACGGGTGACCAAGCCTTCAGCTGCCCAGGCCCCAACTGTTGGAATTTCCTCATAAAACCTCACCGCCTCAGTCCTCTCCTTCAAGACGCTCCTTATTGCCTACCACTTTAATCAACCTTGTTGCTCCCTGTCCAAACATCTCTCAAAGTTGGCTGTCAAATATTGTTGGAGTGTTTTACGGCTGGAGAGGCATATATGAATACAAGTGTCAGTGACTGTGGGGTTGGTTTATATCAGACAGTGGGAGATTGGTGTCAGTGACTGTGGGGTTGGTTTAAAGCAGACAGTGGGAGATTGGTGTCAGTGACTGTGGGGTAGGTTTAAAGCAGACAGTGGGAGATTGGTGTCAGTGACTGTGGGGTTGGTTTATATCAGATAGGAGGAGATTGGTGTCAGTGACTGTGGGGTTGGTTTATATCAGACAGTGGGAGATTGGTGTCAGTGACTGTGGGGTTGGTTTATATCAGACAGGAGGAGATTGGTGTCAGTGACTGTGGGGTTGGTTTATATCAGACAGTGGGAGATTGGTGTCAGTGACTGTGGGGTTGGTTTAAAGCAGACAGTGGGAGATTGGTGTCAGTGACTGTGGGGTAGGTTTAAAGCAGACAGTGGGAGATTGGTGTCAGTGACTGTGGGGTTGGTTTATATCAGACAGTGGGAGATTGGTGTCAGTGACTGTGAGGTTGGTTTATATCAGACAGGAGGAGATTGGTGTCAGTGACTGTGGGGTTGGTTTATATCAGACAGGAGGAGATTGGTGTCAGTGACTGTGGGGTTGGTTTATATCAGACAGGAGGAGATTGGTGTCAGTGACTGTGGGGTTGGTTTATATCAGACAGGAGGAGATTGGTGTCAGTGACTGTGGGGTCGGTTTATATCAGACAGTGGGAGATTGGTGTCAGTGACTGTGGGGTTGGTTTATATCAGACAGTGGGAGATTGGTGTCCGTGACTGTGGCGTTGGTTTATATCAGACAGTGGGAGATTGGTGTCAGTGACTGTGGGGTCGGTTTATATCAGACAGTGGGAGATTGGTGTCAGTGACTGTGAGGTTGGTTTATATCAGACAGTGGGAGATTGGTGTCAGTGACTGTGGGGTTGGTTGAGATCAGACAGTGGGAGATTGGTGTCAGTGACTGTGGGGTTGGTTTATATCAGACAGGAGGAGATTGCAGAGTACTGGGCTAATGGGAAGATTCTTGGTAGTGTAGATGAACAGAGAGATCTTGGTGTCCAGGTGCATAAATCCCTGAAGGTTGCTACCCAGGTTAATAGGGCTGTAAAGAAGGCATATGGTGTGTTAGCTTTTATTAGTAGGGGGATCGAGTTTCGGAGCCACGAGGTCATGCTGCAGCTGTACAAAACTCTGGTGAGACCGCACCTGGAGTATTGCGTGCAGTTCTGGTCACCGCATTATAGGAAGGATGTGGAAGCTATGGGAAGGGTGCAGAGGAGATTTACTAGGATGTTGCCTGGTATGGAGGGAAGGTCTTACGAGGAAAGGCTGAGGGACTTGAGGTTGTTTTCGTTGGAGAGGAGGAGGAGGAGAGGTGACTTAATAGAGACATATAAGATAATCAGAGGGTTAGATAGGGTGGATAGTGAGCGTCTTTTTCCTCGGATGGTGATGGCAAACACGAGGGGACATAACTTCAAGTTGAGGGGTGATAGATATAGGACAGATGTGAGAGGTAGTTTCTTTACTCAGAGAGTAGGAAGGGCGTGGAACGCCCTGCCTGCAGCAGTAGTAGATTCGCCAACTTTAAGGGCATTTAAGTGGTCATTGGATAGACATATGGATGAAAATGGAATAGTGTCGGTCAGATGGTTTCACAGGTCGGCGCAACATCGAGGGCCGGAGGGCCGAAGGGCCTGTACTGCGCTGTAATGTTCTAAAAAAAAAGTGACTGTGGGGTTGGTTTATATCAGACAGTGGGAGATTGGTGTCAGTGACTGTGGGGTTGGTTTATATCAGACAGTGGGAGATTGGTGTCAGTGACTGTGGGGTTGGTTTATATCAGACAGGAGGAGATTGCTGTCAGTGACTGTGGGGTTGGTTTATATCAAACAGGAGGAGATTGGTGTCAGTGACTGTGGGGTTGGTTTATATCAGACAGGAGGAGATTGGTGTCAGTGACTGGGATTGGTTTATATCAGACAGGAGGAGATTGGTGTCAGTGACTGTGGGGTTTGTTTATATCAGACAGGAGGAGATTGGTGTCAGTGACTGTGGGGTTTGTTTATATCAGACAGTGGGAGATTGGTGTCAGTGACTGTGGGGTTGGTTTATATCAGACAGTGGGAGATTGGTGTCAGTGACTGTGGGGTTGGTTTATATCAGACAGGAGGAGATTGGTGTCAGTGACTGTGGGGTTGGTTTATATCAGACAGGGGGAGATTGGTGTCAGTGACTGTGGGGTTGGTTTATATCAGACAGTGGGAGATTGGTGTCAGTGACTGTGGGGTTTGTTTATATCAGACAGTGGGAGATTGGTGTCAGTGACTGTGGGGTTGGTTTATATCAGACAGTGGGAGATTGGTGTCAGTGACTGTGGGGTTGGTTTATATCAGACAGTGGGAGATTGGTGTCAGTGACTGTGGGGTTGGTTTATATCAGACAGTGGGAGATTGGTGTCAGTGACTGTGGGGTTGGTTTATATCAGACAGGGGGAGATTGGTGTCAGTGACTGTGGGGTTGGTTTATATCAGACAGGGGGAGATTGGTGTCAGTGACTGTGGGGTTGGTTTATATCAGACAGTGGGAGATTGGTGTCAGTGACTGTGGGGTTGGTTTATATCAGACAGTGGGAGATTGGTGTCAGTGACTGTGGGGTTGGTTTATATCAGACAGTGGGAGATTGGTGTCAGTCACTGTGGGGTTGGTTTATATCAGACAGGAGGTGATTGGTGTCAGTGACTGTGGGGTTGGTTTATATCAGACAGTGGGAGATTGGTGTCAGTGACTGTGGGGTTGGTTTAAATCAGACAGGAGGAGATTGGTGTCAGTGACTGTGGGGTTGGTTTATATCAGACAGGAGGAGATTGGTGTCAGTGACTGTGGGGTTGGTTTATATCAGACAGGAGGAGATTGGTGTCAGTGACTGTGGGGTTGGTTTATATCAGACAGTGGGAGATTGGTGTCAGTGACTGTGGGGTTGGTTTAAATCAGACAGGAGGAGATTGGTGTCAGTGACTGTGGGGTTGGTTTATATCAGACAGGAGGAGATTGGTGTCAGTGACTGTGGGGTTGGTTTATATCAGACAGGAGGAGATTGGTGTCAGTGACTGTGGGGTTGGTTTATATCAGACAGTGGGAGATTGGTGTCCGTGACTGTGGCGTTGGTTTATATCAGACAGTGGGAGATTGGTGTCAGTGACTGTGGGGTTGGTTTATATCAGACAGGAGGAGATTGGTGTCAGTGACTGTGGGGTTGGTTTATATCAGACAGGAGGAGATTGGTGTCAGTGACTGTGGGGTCGGTTTATATCAGACAGTGGGAGATTGGTGTCAGTGACTGTGAGGTTGGTTTATATCAGACAGGAGGAGATTGGTGTCAGTGACTGTGGGGTTGGTTTATATCAGACAGTGGGAGATTGGTGTCCGTGACTGTGGCGTTGGTTTATATCAGACAGGAGGAGATTGGTGTCAGTGACTGTGGGGTCGGTTTATATCAGACAGTGGGAGATTGGTGTCAGTGACTGTGGGGTTGGTTTATATCAGACAGGAGGAGATTGGTGTCAGTGACTGTGGGATTGGTTTATATCAGACAGGAGGAGATTGGTGTCAGTGACTGTGGGGTTGGTTTATATCAGACAGTGGGAGATTGGTGTCAGTGACTGTGGGGTCGGTTTATATCAGACAGGAGGAGATTGGTGTCAGTGACTGTGGGGTTGGTTTATATCAGACAGTGGGAGATTGGTGTCAGTGACTGTGGGGTTGGTTTATATCAGACAGGGGGAGATTGGTGTCAGTGACTGTGGGGTTGGTTTATATCAGACAGGAGGAGATTGGTGTCAGTGACTGTGGGGTCGGTTTATATCAGACAGTGGGAGATTGGTGTCAGTGACTGTGAGGTTGGTTTATATCAGACAGGAGGAGATTGGTGTCAGTGACTGTGAGGTTGGTTTATATCAGACAGGAGGAGATTGGTGTCAGTGACTGTGGGGTTGGTTTATATCAGACAGGAGGAGATTGGTGTCAGTGACTGTGGGGTTGGTTTATATCAGACAGGAGGAGATTGGTGTCAGTGACTGTGGGGTCGGTTTATATCAGACAGTGGGAGATTGGTGTCAGTGACTGTGAGGTTGGTTTATATCAGACAGGAGGAGATTGGTGTCAGTGACTGTGGGGTTGGTTTATATCAGACAGTGGGAGATTGGTGTCCGTGACTGTGGCGTTGGTTTATATCAGACAGGAGGAGATTGGTGTCAGTGACTGTGGGGTCGGTTTATATCAGACAGTGGGAGATTGGTGTCAGTGACTGTGGGGTTTGTTTATATCAGACAGTGGGAGATTGGTGTCAGTGACTGTGGGGTTGGTTTATATCAGACAGTGGGAGATTGGTGTCAGTGACTGTGGGGTTGGTTTATATCAGACAGTGGGAGATTGGTGTCAGTGACTGTGGGGTTGGTTTATATCAGACAGTGGGAGATTGGTGTCAGTGACTGTGGGGTTGGTTTATATCAGACAGGGGGAGATTGGTGTCAGTGACTGTGGGGTTGGTTTATATCAGACAGGGGGAGATTGGTGTCAGTGACTGTGGGGTTGGTTTATATCAGACAGTGGGAGATTGGTGTCAGTGACTGTGGGGTTGGTTTATATCAGACAGTGGGAGATTGGTGTCAGTGACTGTGGGGTTGGTTTATATCAGACAGTGGGAGATTGGTGTCAGTCACTGTGGGGTTGGTTTATATCAGACAGGAGGTGATTGGTGTCAGTGACTGTGGGGTTGGTTTATATCAGACAGTGGGAGATTGGTGTCAGTGACTGTGGGGTTGGTTTAAATCAGACAGGAGGAGATTGGTGTCAGTGACTGTGGGGTTGGTTTATATCAGACAGGAGGAGATTGGTGTCAGTGACTGTGGGGTTGGTTTATATCAGACAGGAGGAGATTGGTGTCAGTGACTGTGGGGTTGGTTTATATCAGACAGTGGGAGATTGGTGTCAGTGACTGTGGGGTTGGTTTAAATCAGACAGGAGGAGATTGGTGTCAGTGACTGTGGGGTTGGTTTATATCAGACAGGAGGAGATTGGTGTCAGTGACTGTGGGGTTGGTTTATATCAGACAGGAGGAGATTGGTGTCAGTGACTGTGGGGTTGGTTTATATCAGACAGTGGGAGATTGGTGTCCGTGACTGTGGCGTTGGTTTATATCAGACAGTGGGAGATTGGTGTCAGTGACTGTGGGGTTGGTTTATATCAGACAGGAGGAGATTGGTGTCAGTGACTGTGGGGTTGGTTTATATCAGACAGGAGGAGATTGGTGTCAGTGACTGTGGGGTCGGTTTATATCAGACAGTGGGAGATTGGTGTCAGTGACTGTGAGGTTGGTTTATATCAGACAGGAGGAGATTGGTGTCAGTGACTGTGGGGTTGGTTTATATCAGACAGTGGGAGATTGGTGTCCGTGACTGTGGCGTTGGTTTATATCAGACAGGAGGAGATTGGTGTCAGTGACTGTGGGGTCGGTTTATATCAGACAGTGGGAGATTGGTGTCAGTGACTGTGGGGTTGGTTTATATCAGACAGGAGGAGATTGGTGTCAGTGACTGTGGGATTGGTTTATATCAGACAGGAGGAGATTGGTGTCAGTGACTGTGGGGTTGGTTTATATCAGACAGTGGGAGATTGGTGTCAGTGACTGTGGGGTCGGTTTATATCAGACAGGAGGAGATTGGTGTCAGTGACTGTGGGGTTGGTTTATATCAGACAGTGGGAGATTGGTGTCAGTGACTGTGGGGTTGGTTTATATCAGACAGGGGGAGATTGGTGTCAGTGACTGTGGGGTTGGTTTATATCAGACAGGAGGAGATTGGTGTCAGTGACTGTGGGGTCGGTTTATATCAGACAGTGGGAGATTGGTGTCAGTGACTGTGAGGTTGGTTTATATCAGACAGGAGGAGATTGGTGTCAGTGACTGTGAGGTTGGTTTATATCAGACAGGAGGAGATTGGTGTCAGTGACTGTGGGGTTGGTTTATATCAGACAGGAGGAGATTGGTGTCAGTGACTGTGGGGTTGGTTTATATCAGACAGGAGGAGATTGGTGTCAGTGACTGTGGGGTCGGTTTATATCAGACAGTGGGAGATTGGTGTCAGTGACTGTGAGGTTGGTTTATATCAGACAGGAGGAGATTGGTGTCAGTGACTGTGGGGTTGGTTTATATCAGACAGTGGGAGATTGGTGTCCGTGACTGTGGCGTTGGTTTATATCAGACAGGAGGAGATTGGTGTCAGTGACTGTGGGGTCGGTTTATATCAGACAGTGGGAGATTGGTGTCAGTGACTGTGGGGTTGGTTTATATCAGACAGGAGGAGATTGGTGTCAGTGACTGTGGGATTGGTTTATATCAGACAGGAGGAGATTGGTGTCAGTGACTGTGGGGTTGGTTTATATCAGACAGTGGGAGATTGGTGTCAGTGACTGTGGGGTCGGTTTATATCAGACAGGAGGAGATTGGTGTCAGTGACTGTGGGGTTGGTTTATATCAGACAGTGGGAGATTGGTGTCAGTGACTGTGGGGTTGGTTTATATCAGACAGGGGGAGATTGGTGTCAGTGACTGTGGGGTTGGTTTATATCAGACAGGAGGAGATTGGTGTCAGTGACTGTGAGGTTGGTTTATATCAGACAGGAGGAGATTGGTGTCAGTGACTGTGGGGTTGGTTTATATCAGACAGTGGGAGATTGGTGTCAGTGACTGTGGGGTTGGTTTATATCAGACAGGAGGAGATTGGTGTCAGTGACTGTGGGGTCGGTTTATATCAGACAGGAGGAGATTGGTGTCAGTGACTGTGGGATTGGTTTATATCAGACAGTTGGAGATTGGTGTCAGTGACTGTGGGGTTGGTTTATATCAGAGTGGGAGATTGGTGTCAGTGACTGTGGGGTCGGTTTATATCAGACAGGAGGAGATTGGTGTCAGTGACTGTGAGGTCGGTTTATATCAGACAGTGGGAGATTGGTGTCAGTGACTGTGGGGTTGGTTTATATCAGACAGTGGGAGATTGGTGTCAGAGACTGTGGGGTTGGTTTATATCAGACAGTGGGAGATTGGTGTCAGTGACTGTGGGATTGGTTTATATCAGACAGGAGGAGATTGGTGTCAGTGACTGTGGGGTTGGTTGATATCAGACAGTGGGAGATTGGTGTCAGTGACTGTGGGGTTGGTTTATATCAGACAGTGGGAGATTGGTGTCAGTGACTGTGAGGTTGGTTTATATCAAACAGTGGGAGATTGGTGTCAGTGACTGTGAGATTGGTTTATATCAGACAGTGGGAGATTGGTGTCAGTGACTGTGGAGTTAGTTTATATCAGACAGTGGGAGATTGGTGTCAGTGACTGTGGGGTCGGTTTATATCAGACAGTGGGAGATTGGTGTCAGTGACTGTGGGGTTGGTTTATATGAGACAGGAGGAGATTGGTGTCAGTGACTGTGAGGTTTGTTTATATCAGACAGGGGGAGATTGGTGTCAGTGACTGTGGGGTTGGTTTATATCAGACAGGGGGAGATTGGTGTCAGTGACTGTGAGGTTGGTTTATATCAGACAGTGGGAGATTGGTGTCAGTGACTGTGGGGTTGGTTGAGATCAGACAGTGGGAGATTGGTGTCAGTGACTGTGGGGTTGGTTTATATCAGACAGTTGGAGATTGGTGTCAGTGACTGTGGGGTTGGTTTAGATCAGACAGTGGGAGATTGGTGTCAGTGACTGTGGGGTCGGTTTATATCAGACAGGAGGAGATTGGTGTCAGTGACTGTGGGGTCGGTTTATATCAGACAGTGGGAGATTGGTGTCAGTGACTGTGGGGTTGGTTTATATCAGACAGTGGGAGATTGGTGTCAGAGACTGTGGGGTTGGTTTATATCAGACAGTGGGAGATTGGTGTCAGTGACTGTGGGATTGGTTTATATCAGACAGGAGGAGATTGGTGTCAGTGACTGTGGGGTTGGTTGATATCAGACAGTGGGAGATTGGTGTCAGTGACTGTGGGGTTGGTTTATATCAGACAGTGGGAGATTGGTGTCAGTGACTGTGAGGTTGGTTTATATCAGACAGTGGGAGATTGGTGTCAGTGACTGTGAGATTGGTTTATATCAGACAGTGGGAGATTGGTGTCAGTGACTGTGGAGTTGGTTTATATCAGACAGTGGGAGATTGGTGTCAGTGACTGTGGGGTCGGTTTATATCAGACAGTGGGAGATTGGTGTCAGTGACTGTGGGGTTGGTTTATATCAGACAGGGGGAGATTGGTGTCAGTGACTGTGAGGTTGGTTTATATGAGACAGGAGGAGATTGGTGTCAGTGACTGTGAGGTTTGTTTATATCAGACAGGGGGAGATTGGTGTCAGTGACTGTGGGGTTGGTTTATATCAGACAGGGGGAGATTGGTGTCAGTGACTGTGAGGTTGGTTTATATCAGACAGTGGGAGATTGGTGTCAGTGACTGTGGGGTTGGTTGAGATCAGACAGTGGGAGATTGGTGTCAGTGACTGTGGGGTTGCTTTATATCAGACAGTGGGAGATTGGTGTCAGTGACTGTGGGGTTGGTTTATATCAGACAGGAGGAGATTGCAGAGTACTGGGCTAATGGGAAGATTCTTGGTAGTGTAGATGAACAGAGAGATCTTGGTGTCCAGGTGCATAAATCCCTGAAGGTTGCTACCCAGGTTAATAGGGCTGTAAAGAAGGCATATGGTGTGTTAGCTTTTATAAGGAGGGGGATCGAGTTTCGGAGCCACGAGGTCATGCTGCAGCTGTACAAAACTCTGGTGAGACCGCACCTGGAGTATTGCGTGCAGTTCTGGTCACCGCATTATAGGAAGGATGTGGAAGGTTTGGGAAGGGTGCAGAGGAGATTTACTAGGATGTTGCCTGGTATGGAGGGAAGGTCTTACGAGGAAAGGCTGAGGGACTTGAGGTTGTTTTCGTTGGAGAGGAGGAGGAGGAGAGGTGACTTAATAGAGACATATAAGATAATCAGAGGGTTAGATAGGGTGGATAGTGAGAGTCTTTTTCCTCGGATGGTGATGGCAAACACGAGGGGACATAACTTCAAGTTGAGGGGTGATAGATATAGGACAGATGTGAGAGGTAGTTTCTTTACTCAGAGAGTAGGAAGGGCGTGGAACGCCCTGCCTGCAGCAGTAGTAGATTCGCCAACTTTAAGGGCATTTAAGTGGTCATTGGATAGACATATGGATGAAAATGGAATAGTGTCGGTCAGATGGTTTCACAGCTCGGCGCAACATCAAGGGCCGAAGGGCCTGTACTGCGCTGTAATGTTCAAAAAAAAAAGTGACTGTGGGGTTGGTTTATATCAGACAGTGGGAGATTGGTGTCAGTGACTGCGGGGTTGGTTTATATCAGACAGTGGGAGATTGGTGTCAGTGACTGTGGGGTTGGTTTATATCAGACAGGAGGAGATTGCTTTCAGTGACTGTGGGGTTGGTTTATATCAGACAGTGGGAGATTAGTGTCAGTGACTGTGGGGTTGGTTTATATCAGACAGGAGGAGATTGGTGTCAGTGACTGTGGGGTTGGTTTATATCAGACAGGAGGAGATTGCTGTCAGTGACTGTGGGGTTGGTTTATATCAGACAGTGGGAGATTGGTGTCAGTGACTGTGAGGTTGGTTTATATCAGACAGGAGGAGATTGGTGTCAGTGACTGTGGGGTTGGTTTATATCAGACAGGAGGAGATTGGTGTCAGTGACTGTGGGGTTGGTTTATATCAGACAGGAGGAGATTGGTGTCAGTGACTGTGGGGTTGGTTTATATCAGACAGGAGGAGATTGGTGTCAGTGACTGTGGGGTTGGTTTATATCAGACAGTGGGAGATTGGTGTCAGTGACTGTGCGGTTGGTTTATATCAGACAGTGGGAGATTGGTGTCAGTGACTGTGGGGTTGGTTTATATCAGACAGTGGGAGATTGGTGTCAGTGACTGTGGGGTTGGTTTATATCAGACAGTGGGAGATTGGTGTCAGTGACTGTGGGGTTGGTTTATATCAGACAGGAGGAGATTGGTGTCAGTGACTGTGGGGTTGGTTTCTATCAGACAGTGGTAGATTGGTGTCAGTGACTGTGGGGTTGGTTTATTTCAGACAGTGGGAGATTGGTGTCAGTGACTGTGGGATTGGTTTATATCAGACAGTGGGAGATTGGTGTCAGTGACTGTGGGGTTGGTTTATATCAGACAGTGGGAGATTGGTGTCAGTGACTGTGGGGTTGGTTTATATCAGACAGTGGGAGATTGGTGTCAGTGACTGTGGGGTTTGTTTCTATCAGACAGTGGGAGATTGGTGTCAGTGACTGTGGGGTTGGTTTATATCAGACAGTGGGAGATTGATGTCAGTGACTTTGGGGTTGTTTTATATCAGACAGTGGGAGATTGGTGTCAGTGACTGTGGGGTTGGTTTATATCAGACAGGAGGAGATTGGTGTCAGTGACTTTGGGGTTGGTTTATATCAGACAGTGGGAGATTGGTGTCAGTGACTGTGGGGTTGGTTTACATCAGACAGGAGGAGATTGGTGTCAGTGACTTTGGGGTTGGTTTATATCAGACAGTGGGAGATTGGTGTCAGTGACTGTGGGGTTGGTTTGTATCAGACAGTGGGAGATTGGCGTCAGTGACTGTGGGGTTGGTTTATATCAGACAGGAGGAGATTGGTGTCAGTGACTGTGGGATTGGTTTATATCAGACAGTTGGAGATTGGTGTCAGTGACTGTGGGGTTGGTTTATATCAGACAGTGGGAGATTGGTGTCAGTGACTGTGGGGTCGGTTTATATCAGACAGGAGGAGATTGGTGTCAGTGACTGTGAGGTCGGTTTATATCAGACAGTGGGAGATTGGTGTCAGTGACTGTGGGGTTGGTTTATATCAGACAGTGGGAGATTGGTGTCAGAGACTGTGGGGTTGGTTTATATCAGACAGTGGGAGATTGGTGTCAGTGACTGTGGGATTGGTTTATATCAGACAGGAGGAGATTGGTGTCAGTGACTGTGGGGTTGGTTGATATCAGACAGTGGGAGATTGGTGTCAGTGACTGTGGGGTTGGTTTATATCAGACAGTGGGAGATTGGTGTCAGTGACTGTGAGGTTGGTTTATATCAGACAGTGGGAGATTGGTGTCAGTGACTGTGAGATTGGTTTATATCAGACAGTGGGAGATTGGTGTCAGTGACTGTGGGGTTGGTTTATATCAGACAGGGGGAGATTGGTGTCAGTGACTGTGGGGTCGGTTTATATCAGACAGTGGGAGATTGGTGTCAGTGACTGTGGGGTTGGTTTATATCAGACAGGGGGAGATTGGTGTCAGTGACTGTGAGGTTGGTTTATATGAGACAGGAGGAGATTGGTGTCAGTGACTGTGAGGTTTGTTTATATCAGACAGGGGGAGATTGGTGTCAGTGACTGTGGGGTTGGTTTATATCAGACGGGGAGATTGGTGTCAGTGACTGTGAGGTTGGTTTATATCAGACAGTGGGAGATTGGTGTCAGTGACTGTGGGGTTGGTTGAGATCAGACAGTGGGAGATTGGTGTCAGTGACTGTGGGGTTGGTTTATATCAGACAGTTGGAGATTGGTGTCAGTGACTGTGGGGTTGGTTTATATCAGACAGTGGGAGATTGGTGTCAGTGACTGTGGGGTCGGTTTATATCAGACAGGAGGAGATTGGTGTCAGTGACTGTGGGGTCGGTTTATATCAGACAGTGGGAGATTGGTGTCAGTGACTGTGGGGTTGGTTTATATCAGACAGTGGGAGATTGGTGTCAGAGACTGTGGGGTTGGTTTATATCAGACAGTGGGAGATTGGTGTCAGTGACTGTGGGATTGGTTTATATCAGACAGGAGGAGATTGGTGTCAGTGACTGTGGGGTTGGTTGATATCAGACAGTGGGAGATTGGTGTCAGTGACTGTGGGGTTGGTTTATATCAGACAGTGGGAGATTGGTGTCAGTGACTGTGAGGTTGGTTTATATCAGACAGTGGGAGATTGGTGTCAGTGACTGTGAGATTGGTTTATATCAGACAGTGGGAGATTGGTGTCAGTGACTGTGGAGTTGGTTTATATCAGACAGTGGGAGATTGGTGTCAGTGACTGTGGGGTCGGTTTATATCAGACAGTGGGAGATTGGTGTCAGTGACTGTGGGGTTGGTTTATATCAGACAGGGGGAGATTGGTGTCAGTGACTGTGAGGTTGGTTTATATGAGACAGGAGGAGATTGGTGTCAGTGACTGTGAGGTTTGTTTATATCAGACAGGGGGAGATTGGTGTCAGTGACTGTGGGGTTGGTTTATATCAGACAGGGGGAGATTGGTGTCAGTGACTGTGAGGTTGGTTTATATCAGACAGTGGGAGATTGGTGTCAGTGACTGTGGGGTTGGTTGAGATCAGACAGTGGGAGATTGGTGTCAGTGACTGTGGGGTTGCTTTATATCAGACAGTGGGAGATTGGTGTCAGTGACTGTGGGGTTGGTTTATATCAGACAGGAGGAGATTGCAGAGTACTGGGCTAATGGGAAGATTCTTGGTAGTGTAGATGAACAGAGAGATCTTGGTGTCCAGGTGCATAAATCCCTGAAGGTTGCTACCCAGGTTAATAGGGCTGTAAAGAAGGCATATGGTGTGTTAGCTTTTATAAGGAGGGGGATCGAGTTTCGGAGCCACGAGGTCATGCTGCAGCTGTACAAAACTCTGGTGAGACCGCACCTGGAGTATTGCGTGCAGTTCTGGTCACCGCATTATAGGAAGGATGTGGAAGGTTTGGGAAGGGTGCAGAGGAGATTTACTAGGATGTTGCCTGGTATGGAGGGAAGGTCTTACGAGGAAAGGCTGAGGGACTTGAGGTTGTTTTCGTTGGAGAGGAGGAGGAGGAGAGGTGACTTAATAGAGACATATAAGATAATCAGAGGGTTAGATAGGGTGGATAGTGAGAGTCTTTTTCCTCGGATGGTGATGGCAAACACGAGGGGACATAACTTCAAGTTGAGGGGTGATAGATATAGGACAGATGTGAGAGGTAGTTTCTTTACTCAGAGAGTAGGAAGGGCGTGGAACGCCCTGCCTGCAGCAGTAGTAGATTCGCCAACTTTAAGGGCATTTAAGTGGTCATTGGATAGACATATGGATGAAAATGGAATAGTGTCGGTCAGATGGTTTCACAGCTCGGCGCAACATCAAGGGCCGAAGGGCCTGTACTGCGCTGTAATGTTCAAAAAAAAAAGTGACTGTGGGGTTGGTTTATATCAGACAGTGGGAGATTGGAGTCAGTGACTGCGGGGTTGGTTTATATCAGACAGTGGGAGATTGGTGTCAGTGACTGTGGGGTTGGTTTATATCAGACAGGAGGAGATTGCTTTCAGTGACTGTGGGGTTGGTTTATATCAGACAGTGGGAGATTAGTGTCAGTGACTGTGGGGTTGGTTTATATCAGACAGGAGGAGATTGGTGTCAGTGACTGTGGGGTTGGTTTATATCAGACAGGAGGAGATTGCTGTCAGTGACTGTGGGGTTGGTTTATATCAGACAGTGGGAGATTGGTGTCAGTGACTGTGGGGTTGGTTTATATCAGACAGGGGGAGATTGGTGTCAGTGACTGTGGGGTTGGTTCATATCAGACAGGAGGAGATTGGTGTCAGTGACAGTGGGGTTGGTTTATATCAGACAGGAGGAGATTGGTGTCAGTGACTGTGGGGTTGGTTTATATCAGACAGGAGGAGATTGGTGTCAGTGACTGTGGGGTTGGTTTATATCAGACAGTGGGAGATTGGTGTCAGTGACTGTGGGGTTGGTTTATATCAGACAGTGGGAGATTGGTGTCAGTGACTGTGGGGTTGGTTTATATCAGACAGTGGGAGATTGGTGTCAGTGACTGTGGGGTTGGTTTATATCAGACAGGAGGAGATTGGTGTCAGTGACTGTGGGGTTGGTTTCTATCAGACAGTGGTAGATTGGTGTCAGTGACTGTGGGATTGGTTTATTTCAGACAGTGGGAGATTGGTGTCAGTGACTGTGGGATTGGTTTATATCAGACAGTGGGAGATTGGTGTCAGTGACTGTGGGGTTGGTTTATATCAGACAGTGGGAGATTGGTGTCAGTGACTGTGGGGTTGGTTTATATCAGACAGTGGGAGATTGGTGTCAGTGACTGTGGGGTTTGTTTCTATCAGACAGTGGGAGATTGGTGTCAGTGACTGTGGGGTTGGTTTATATCAGACAGTGGGAGATTGATATCAGTGACTTTGGGGTTGTTTTATATCAGACAGTGGGAGATTGGTGTCAGTGACTGTGGGGTTGGTTTATATCAGACAGGAGGAGATTGGTGTCAGTGACTTTGGGGTTGGTTTATATCAGACAGTGGGAGATTGGTGTCAGTGACTGTGGGGTTGGTTTACATCAGACAGGAGGAGATTGGTGTCAGTGACTTTGGGGTTGGTTTATATCAGATAGTGGGAGATTGGTGTCAGTGACTGTGGGGTTGGTTTGTATCAGACAGTGGGAGATTGGCGTCAGTGACTGTGGGGTTGGTTTATATCAGACAGGAGGAGATTGGTGTCAGTGACTGTGGGGTTGGTTTATATCAGACAGGAGGAGATTGGTGTCAGTGACTGTGGGGTTGGTTTATATCAGACAGGAGGAGATTGGTGTCAGTGACTGTGCGGTTGGTTTATATCAGACAGTGGGAGGTTGGTGTCAGTGACTTTGGGGTTGGTTTATATCAGACAGGAGGAGATTGGTGTCAGTGACTTTGGGGTTGGTTTATATCAGACAGGAGGAGATTGATGTCAGTGACTTTGGGGTTGGTTTATATCAGACAGGAGGAGATTGCTGTCAGTGACTTTGGGGTTGGTTTGTATCAGACAGTGGGAGATTGGTGTCAGTGACTGTGAGGTTGGTTTATATCAGACAGGAGGAGATTGGTGTCAGTGACTGTGGGGTTGGTTTATATCAGACAGGAGGAGATTGGTGTCAGTGACTGTGGGGTCGGTTTATATCAGACAGGAGGAGATTGGTGTCAGTGACTGTGGGGTTGGTTTATATCAGACAGGAGGAGATTGGTGTCAGTGACTGTGGGGTTGGTTTATATCAGACAGGAGGAGATTGGTGTCAGTGACTGTGAGGTTGGTTTATATCAGACAGTGGGAGATTGGTGTCAGTGACTGTGAGGTTGGTTTATATCAGACAGTGGGAGATTGGTGTCAGTGACTGTGGGGTTGGTTTATATCAGACAGGAGGAGATTGGTGTCAGTGACTGTGGGGTTGGTTTATATCAGACAGTGGGAGATTGGTGTCAGTGACTGTGGGGTTGGTTTATATCAGACAGTGGGAGATTGGTGTCAGTGACTGTGGGGTTGGTTTATATCAGACAGGAGGAGATTGGTGTCAGTGACTGTGGGGTTGGTTTATATCAGACAGTGGGAGATTGGTGTCAGTGACTGTGGGGTTGGTTTATATCAGACAGGAGGAGATTGGTGTCAGTGACTGTGGGGTTGGTTTATATCAGACAGTGGGAGATTGGTGTCAGTGACTGTGGGGTTGGTTTATATCAGACAGGAGGAGATTGGTGTCAGTGACTGTGGGGTTGGTTTATATCAGACAGTGGGAGATTGGTGTCAGTGACTGTGGGGTTGGTTTATATCAGACAGTGGGAGATTGGTGTCAGTGACTGTGGGGTTGGTTTATATCAGACAGTCGGAGATTGGTGTCAGTGACTGTGGGGTTGGTTTATATCAGAGTGGGAGATTGGTGTCAGTGACTGTGGGGTTGGTTTATATCAGACAGGAGGAGATTGGTGTCAGTGACTGTGGGGTTGGTTTATATCAGACAGGAGGAGATTGGTGTCAGTGACTGTGGGGTTGGTTTATATCAGACAGTGGGAGATTGGTGTCAGTGACTGTGGGGTTGGTTTATATCAGACAGTGGGAGATTGGTGTCAGTGACTGTGAGGTTGGTTTATATCAGACAGTGGGAGATTGGTGTCAGTGACTGTGGGGTTGGTTTATATCAGACAGTGGGAGATTGGTGTCAGTGACTGTGGGGTTGGTTTATATCAGACAGTCGGAGATTGGTGTCAGTGACTGTGGGGTTGGTTTATATCAGACAGGAGGAGATTGGTGTCAGTGACTGTGGGGTTGGTTTATATCAGACAGTGGGAGATTGGTGTCAGTGACTGTGGGGTTGGTTTATATCAGACAGGAGGAGATTGGTGTCAGTGACTGTGGGGTTGGTTTATATCAGACAGTCGGAGATTGGTGTCAGTGACTGTGGGGTTGGTTTATATCAGACAGTGGGAGATTGGTGTCAGTGACTGTGGGGTTGGTTTATATCAGACAGTCGGACATTGGTGTCAGTGACTGTGGGGTTGGTTTTTATCAGACAGTGGGAGATTGGTGTCAGTGACTGTGGGGTTGGTTTATATCAGACAGGAGGAGATTGGTGTCAGTGACTGTGGGGTTGGTTTATATCAGACAGTCGGAGATTGGTGTCAGTGACTGTGGGGTTGGTTTATATCAGACAGTGGGAGATTGGTGTCAGTGACTGTGGGGTTGGTTTATATCAGACAGTCGGACATTGGTGTCAGTGACTGTGGGGTTGGTTTATATCAGACGGTGGGATATTGGTGTCAGTGACTGTGGGGTTGGTTTATATCAGACAGTTGGAGATTGGTGTCAGTGACTGTGAGGTTGGTTTATATCAGACAGTGGGAGATTGGTGTCAGTGACTGTGGGGTTGGTTTATATCAGACAGTGGGAGATTGGTGTCAGTGACTGTGGGGTTGGTTTATATCAGACAGTGGGAGATTGGTGTCAGTGACTGTGGGGTTGGTTTATATCAGACAGGAGGAGATTGGTGTCAGTGACTGTGGGGTTGGTTTATATCAGACAGTGGGAGATTGGTGTCAGTGACGGTGGGGTTGGTTTATATCAGACAGTGGGAGATTGGTGTCAGTGACTGTGGGTTTGGTTTATATCAGACAGTGGGAGATTGGTGTCAGTGACTGTGGGGTTGGTTTATATCAGACAGTGGGAGATTGGTGTCAGTGACTGTGGGGTTGGTTTATATCAGACAGTGGGAGATTGGTGTGAGTGACTGTGGGGTTGGTTTATATCAGACAGTGGGAGATTGGTGTCAATGACTGTGGGGTTGGTTTATATCAGACAGTGGGAGATTGGTGTCAGTGACTGTGGGGTTGGTTTATATCAGACAGGAGGAGATTGGTGTCAGTGACTGTGGGGTTGGTTTATATCAGACAGTCGGAGATTGGTGTCAGTGACTGTGGGGTTGGTTTATATCAGACAGTGGGAGATTGGTGTCAGTGACTGTGGGATTGGTTTATTTCAGACAGTCGGAGATTGGTGTCAGTGACTGTGGGGTTGGTTTATATCAGACAGGGGGAGATTGGTTTTAATGACTTGATAATGAGATGACGTCTCATGCAAGACTTTGTCCAGTGACAATATTGGCAGTTTTGAGAGATTTCAGTGTATAAATCTACAAGCCCAGCTGTATTCTCTTCCAGTAATTGAATCGAGGGAGTAGCCGTTAGACAGAATTCCTGCACATTAAAACTGCCCTCAGATCTGCACCTGGAACTCTACCCCTCTGAAACATTTCTCTGCAGTGACATGAATCAGGAGACAATTACCTTTTGACTCGCTTAAAGACTTGATTCCCCAACCTCAATCTCCAGGGTTCACAGAAACATGTGGCACGAAATGAGGCCATTCGGCCCATCATGCCTGCGCCGACTCTCTGAAAGAACAATCCAATTCATCCCGCACCTACTTGCTCTTTCCACAGTCCTGCAAATTTTTTCCTTTTCAAGAATATATCCAAATCCCTTTTTGCCAAACTGGTCACGAATGCGGACACCCTCAGTTATATTAGAGTGAAAACACAGTTTTGTTGCAACAGCGAGATACACACATACATACATACATACATACACTCAAGGGTCAGTTTAAAAGGATCATCGATTGCATAAATATATTTACTTAAGATGAATTGTACAGCTCGTTCAAAGTAGTCCTTTTTTTCAAAAAATGTCTCCTGCAGCCTGAAATTTACAAGCAGTTTGTTGCAATTGCCCTCTGACTGACCTGGATAGCTTACGGCAGACTGAAATTTACAAGCAGTTCGTTGCAATTGCCCTCTGACTGACCTGGGTAGCTTACGGCAGACTGAAATTTACAAGCAGTTCGTTGCAATTGCCCTCTGACTGACCTGGGTAGCTTACGGCAGACTGAAATTTACAAGCAGTTCGTTGCAATTGCCCTCTGACTGACCTGGGTAGCTTACGGCAGACTGAAATGTACAAGCAGTTCGTTGCAATTGCCCTCTGACTGACCTGGGTAGCTTCCAGTTCGCTAATGCGAATGGTGGATTTGTTCATTTCTGCCCTGTTAGCAGCTGGACATTACAACAGTGCTCCTGACCTCAAGGTCCACTGGGAAATTATACACAACAGCGAGTCTTCGTGGGTTGATGGGGTGCCGCCCAAGTGACGCGCAGCTTCTCCTCGGCAGCAGAATAATACACCGGGGATTACACCGAGCAGCCCTCCAATAAAGCATTCCGGGGCACTATGCACAATTCCACGGGAGGTGTAATATACACAGCAGCGAGACACTGAAGACCAGATACGGGGAGCCCAAATAACCCACAGCTCCAGTTCAGCAGCAGGATACTACCCTGGGCGTTACACGGTGCACTTTAACACTTTTCAGCACCTCAGGAAATCCCAAAAGTGCTTTACAGCCAATAGGATACTTCCTTTGAAGTGCAGTCACTGTTATTACTGCAACGCTGCAGCCAATTTGCGCACAGCAAGCTCCCACAAACAACAATGTAACAATGAACAGATCGTGTTTTTTTTAAATTGATAAATATCAGCCCCCGGGGGTGAATTCCGCACCCCCCGCCCACTCCCAATCATTTTCCAATAGCAGCCTTGGGATCTCTTCATTCGCCCACCCACTGGTTAAACGTCTCATCTAAAAGAGGGTACCTCCGACAGAGCAGCACGCCTGCTGTACTGGCACCAGGAGCGTCAGCCCTGTATTGTGGGGCTCCAACCCGCGACCTTCTGACTCATCCTCCCCCTCTGACCACCACCCGCTTTCCCCCCGCCCGCCCCATCCCAAACGCATAATACATTCATCGAAACCCGCCTCATTCCTTGACCACATCCCAAACAACACCCTTCATTTCATACTCACCGCCATCCTCTCCAGGGACACATAACACGGATGCATGGCGAGAGGTCGCAGGTGCTGGACCAGGGTCGGGATGAAGGTGTCATGCTTGGTCCTGTGGTACAGCTGCAGAGGCCCCTGGGAAAGGAAGAGCAGAGAGGTGGTGGTGGGGGGGGGTTGGGGTCAGGGGTCAACGAACCCGGGTCACCAGGCGACTCGGTACCTTACCCTCCCTCCCAAGCCCCCCCACAATCCCCACAAATTCCCCGAGCCTCGGCCGGACGGCGACATCCCCAAATCCCACCCACCACCCCCCCCCCTACCCCGAGGCAGCTAAGCGAGCCACCCCATCGTGTCCAAACCGCGGGAGCGCCTTCACCGCACGGACTGCGGCGGCTCAAGATGGAGGCCCACCACCGTACTCCAACCCGAGGGCAACTTAGGAGACAGGCGGTCAATAAATGTCGGCCTTGCCAGCGACGAATTGGGAGGGGGGGGGGGGGGGGGGGAGAGAAAAAAGGGGGACAGAGTGCTGCCAATGACTGCTGGTGGGATATTCAACTGCAGTGGCCATCAGTCAAACCTCCATACTCAACACTTCTTCCCGCCCCACACACACACACAAGGGGTTCCCTGCTGCAGTTACTATATAATGATCCAGAAGAATCCTGATTTCTCCCCCACATCACCTCACACTCTCACCTCACACTCTCACCTCACACTCTCACCTCACACTCTCACCTCACACTCTCACCTCACACCCACCCCCCCCCCCCCACCCCGCCCAGTCTGGGATCAGCTGAGACTCCGGGCATTCAGCCGACACAGGCTCTCCCTGTGGCAGTCTGGCTGCAGCCGCCGTGGCTATGGGTTCAAGCACTGAAGAACAGAGAGCCTGGAGTCGGGTGGGGGAGAGAAATCTAAAGGTCAGCTGGTCAGCGACATTGCAGGAGCAGGAACTCGGCACGACCGCCAACAAAGAAAGGGGCAGGGCAGATTCTCGGTTCCCCCCAACCCCCGTCGTCTCTCACCTTCCCGCCGAGGCAGGCTGTCAGCGGGTCGTGGCTCTCGTCCGCAGAGTCCGAGATGATGTCCGTGGGCTCCGGTTGGGAGATCCCTGGGCGAGAGACAGCGGAAGACGAGGACAGCCAGGTTAAACATAAAGAACTGGCAGATCCGACAGCGCCCCACTGGCCACCTCAGGGTACCCCAAGGAGCTTTACAGCCAATGAGGTACATTCCCCACACCACCCCCCACGAAGGGCGGTCACTGTTGCAATGTAGGAAACAGGGCAGCCAACTTGTGTACAGCAAGATCAGCGATGTGAGCGGTGATGTGAGTGACGCCCCTCGAGCCTGCTACACGGGAACAGGAGGAGGCCATTCAGCCCCTCGAGCCTGCTACACGGGAACAGGAGGAGGCCATTCAGCCCCTCGAGCCTGCTACACGGGAACAGGAGGAGGCCATTCAGCCCCTCGAGCCTGCTACACGGGAACAGGAGGAGGCCATTCAGCCCCTCGAGCCTGCTACACAGGCCCTCCAGCATCAACAACTTCTGAGAGGAGAGAGTTAGTTCCAGATTTTCACCAGCCCTGACATCACCCCTGAACGGCCTGGCTCTAAATTATAAGGTTCCCCCCCCCCTGGTCTGAACTGCCCCCAAACAGAGGAAACAGTTTCTCTCCATCAACCCTATTGAAATCCTTTAATCATCTTAAATACTTCAGTTAGATCACCCCCTTAATCCTCTACACTCGAGGGAATACAAGCCTCGTCTATCCAACCATTTCTGATAAATTAACCCTTTTAAAGCCCTTCGCATTCTGCTGGATCTGCACTACACCCTCTCCAAGGCTAATATATCCTCCCTGAGGTGCAGTGCCCAAAACTGAATGCAGTTCTCCAGATCGGGGCCTGACCAGAGCTGAAGCAGAACTTCCACCCTCCCCCACCTCATCCCTCCATGGCCTCGCCCCCTCCCCATCTCTGTAACTTCCTCCGGCCTCCGAGATCTCTGCCCCTCCCCCCTCTAATTCCGCCCTCTCGAGCATCCCCCGATTTTAATGGCTCCACCATTGGCGGCCGTGCCTTCAGCTGCCTGGGTCCCGAGCTCCGGAATTCCCTCCCTGAACCTCTCCGCCTCTCTCTCTCTCTCTCTCTCTCCTCCTATAAGACCCTCCTGAAAACCATCTCTATGGTCACCTGTACTACCATCTCCTCATGTGGCTCGGTGTCCTATTTTGCTTCGTAACTCTCCTGTGACCAGCCCCAGGATGCTTGATGACGTTAAAGGCGCTACATAAATACAAGCTGCTGGTTGTATTCCAGCCCCTCGGAAACGGCCCACGCGTCACTTGGTGCGTTACCTTCCGTCGGGGCCTGGAGACTGTCGAGTGGCGGCCCTGCTGCACCCAGGTGCCTGCGAGCGGGGCGGGCTGATCCCAAATCGGCTTCGTTCCTGCAGCGGTGAGCAAACCCGAATGAGTGAATAGATAAAGGAAGACAACACACCATGTGATTTTCAGCAGGAGAGCCGGAAGGAGGAGGAAATGTTCGCCGTAGGCGGTTCCCCGGTCGCGGCCACAGGGCATCGTCCTGTCCCTGTAAAAACACCTCCCCCCCGCCTTCCACACACCGGCGGGCAGATCAAGACTTCATTCAAAGGACCAACCTGCCCTCGGGTGCAATGCCGCATGGCTCCAGGTTATCAGGGCAGAACTGGCCTGGGGAGGGGTGGGGTTAAACTGAGTCGGGTGGGAAAGAGCATCAGTGCGACATATCTGAGCAACAACCTGCCTCATTACTTCTTTTGCAAGAAGCAACCGAAAGATCTGACATCACCTGGCGAAGGGGCAACTGAGGTGTGAACTAACCGACTAATTTCAGCATCGGCTGAAGATTGCAGATATTTAGCAGAGATAGTACGAGGGGGCTGGCACCATATAGCAGGGAAAGGCATTCACTGAACTCGGAGACCAGCGGTGAGCCAGGCTAAACCCACTGCCCCACTCTCTCCCCCCCATAGCCCTGTGTCAATCCCCAAACTAATCCCACTGCCCCACTCTCTCCCCATAGCCCTGTATCAATCCCCAAACTAATCCCACTGCCCCACTCTCTCCCCATAGCCCTGTATCAATCCCCAAACTAATCCCACTGCCCCACTCTCTCCCCATAGCCCTGTATCAATCCCCAAACTAATCCCACTGCCCCACTCTCTCCCCATAGCCCTGTATCAATCCCAAACTAATCCCACTGCCCCACTCTCTCCCCATAGCCCTGTATCAATCCCAAACTAATCCCACTGCCCCACTCTCTCCCCATAGCCCTGTATCAATCCCAAACTAATCCCACTGCCCCACTCTCTCCCCATAGCCCTGCATCAATCCCAAACTAATCCCACTGCCCCACTCTCTCCCCAGAGCCCTGCATCAATCCCAAACTAATCCCACTGCCCCACTCTCTCCCCATAGCCCTGTATTAATCCCAAACTAATCCCACTGCCCCACTCTCTCCCCATAGCCCTGTATCAATCCCAAACTAATCCCACTGCCCCACTCTCTCCCCATAGCCCTGCATCAATCCCAAACTAATCCCACTGCCCCACTCTCTCCCCATAGCCCTGTATCAATCCCCAAACTAATCCCACTGCCCCACTCTCTCCTCATAGCCCTGCATCAATCCCCAAACTAATCCCACTGCCCCACTCTCTCCTCATAGCCCTGCATCAATCCCAAACTAATCCCACTGCCCCACTCTCTCCCCATAGCCCTGTATCAATCCCCAAACTAAACCCACTGCCCCACTCTCTCCCCATAGCCCTGTGTCAATCCCCAAACTAATCCCACTGCCCCACTCTCTCCCCATAGCCCTGTATCAATCCCCAAACTAATCCCACTGCCCCACTCTCTCCCCATAGCCCTGTATCAATCCCCAAACTAATCCCACTGCCCCACTCTCTCCCCATAGCCCTGTATCAATCCCCAAACTAATCCCACTGCCCCACTCTCTCCCCATAGCCCTGTATCAATCCCAAACTAATCCCACTGCCCCACTCTCTCCCCATAGCCCTGTATCAATCCCAAACTAATCCCACTGCCCCACTCTCTCCCCATAGCCCTGTATCAATCCCAAACTAATCCCACTGCCCCACTCTCTCCCCATAGCCCTGCATCAATCCCAAACTAATCCCACTGCCCCACTCTCTCCCCATAGCCCTGTATCAATCCCCAAACTAATCCCACTGCCCCACTCTCTCCTCATAGCCCTGCATCAATCCCCAAACTAATCCCACTGCCCCACTCTCTCCTCATAGCCCTGCATCAATCCCAAACTAATCCCACTGCCCCATTCTCCCCATAGCCCTGTATCAATCCCCAAACTAATCCCACTGCCCCACTCTCCCCATAGCCCTGTATCAATCCCCAAACTAATCCCACTGCCCCACTCTCTCCCCATAGCCCTGCATCAATCCCCAAACTAATCCCACTGCCCCACTCTCTCCCCATACCCCTGTATCAATCCCCAAACTAATCCCACTGCCCCACTCTCTCCTCATAGCCCTGTATCAATCCCCAAACTAATACCACTGCCCCACTCTCTCCTCATAGCCCTGTATCAATCCCAAACTAATCCCACTGCCCCACTCTCTCCCCATAGCCCTGCATCAATCCCCAAACTAATCCCACTGGCCCACTCTCTCCCCATAGTCCTGTATCAATCCCCAAACTAATCCCACTGCCCCACTCTCTCCCCATAGCCCTGTATCAATCCCCAAACTAATCCCACTGCCCCACTCTCTCCCCATAGCCCTGCATCAATCCCCAAACTAATCCCACTGCCCCACTCTCTCCCCATACCCCTGTATCAATCCCCAAACTAATCCCACTGCCCCACTCTCTCCTCATAGCCCTGTATCAATCCCCAAACTAATCCCACTGCCCCACTCTCTCCCCATAGCCCTGCATCAACCCCAAACTAATCCCACTGTCCCACTCTCTCCCCATACCCCTGTATCAATCCCCAAACTAATCCCACTGCCCCACTCTCTCCTCATAGCCCTGTATCAATCCCCAAACTAATCCCACTGCCCCACTCTCTCCCCATAGCCCTGTATCAATCCCAAACTAATCCCACTGCCCCACTCTCTCCCCATAGCCCTGCATCAACCCCAAACTAATCCCACTGCCCCACTCTCTCCCCATACCCCTGTATCAATCCCCAAACTAATCCCACTGCCCCACTCTCTCCTCATAGCCCTGTATCAATCCCCAAACTAATCCCACTGCCCCACTCTCTCCTCATAGCCCTGTATCAATCCCCAAACTAATCCCACTGCCCCACTCTCTCCTCATAGCCCTGTATCAATCCCCAAACTAATCCCACTGCCCCACTCTCTCCTCATAGCCCTGTATCAATCCCCAAACTAATCCCACTGCCCCACTCTCTCCTCATAGCCCTGTATCAATCCCAAACTAATCCCACTGCCCCACTCTCTCCCCATAGCCCTGTATCAATCCCCAAACTAATCCCACTGCCCCACTCTCTCCCCATAGCCCTGTATCAATCCCAAACTAAACCCACTGCCCCACTCTCTCCCCATTGCCCTGTATCAATCCCCAAACTAATCCCACTGCCCCACTCTCTCCCCATAGCCCTGCATCAATCCCAAACTAATCCCACTGCCCCACTCTCTCCCCATACCCCTGTATCAATCCCCAAACTAATCCCACTGCCCCACTCTCTCCTCATAGCCCTGTATCAATCCCCAAACTAATCCCACTGCCCCACTCTCTCCCCATAGCCCTGGATCAATCCCAAACTAAACCCACTGCCCCACTCTCTCCCCATAGCCCTGCATCAATCCCAAACTAATCCCACTGCCCCACTCTCTCCCCATAGCCCTGCATCAATCCCAAACTAATCCCACTGCCCCACTCTCTCCCCATAGCCCTGTATCAATCCCCAAACTAATCCCACTGCCCCACTCTCTCCTCATAGCCCTGCATCAATCCCCAAACTAATCCCACTGCCCCACTCTCTCCTCATAGCCCTGCATCAATCCCAAACTAATCCCACTGCCCCATTCTCCCCAAAGCCCTGTATCAATCCCCAAACTAATCCCACTGTCCCACTCTCTCCCCATAGCCCTGTATCAATCCCAAACTAATCCCACTGCCCCATTCTCCCCATAGCCCTGTATCAATCCCCAAACTAATCCCACTTCCCCACTCTCTCCCCATAGCCCTGTATCAATCCCAAACTAATCCCACTGCCCCACTCTCCCCACAGCCCTGTATCAATCCCCAAACTAATCCCACTACCCCACTCTCTCCCCATAGCCCTGCATCAATCCCCAAACTAATCCCACTGCCCCACTCTCTCCCCATACCCCTGTATCAATCCCCAAACTAATCCCACTGCCCCACTCTCTCCTCATAGCCCTGTATCAATCCCCAAACTAATCCCACTGCCCCACTCTCTCCTCATAGCCCTGTATCAATCCCAAACTAATCCCACTGCCCCACTCTCTCCCCATAGCCCTGCATCAATCCCCAAACTAATCCCACTGCCCCACTCACTCCCCATAGTCCTGTATCAATCCCCAAACTAATCCCACTGCCCCACTCTCTCCCCATAGCCCTGTATCAATCCCCAAACTAATCCCACTGCCCCACTCTCTCCCCATAGCCCTGCATCAATCCCCAAACTAATCCCACTGCCCCACTCTCTCCCCATACCCCTGTATCAATCCCCAAACTAATCCCACTGCCCCACTCTCTCCTCATAGCCCTGTATCAATCCCCAAACTAATCCCACTGCCCCACTCTCTCCCCATAGCCCTGCATCAACCCCAAACTAATCCCACTGTCCCACTCTCTCCCCATACCCCTTTATCAATCCCCAAACTAATCCCACTTCCCCACTCTCTCCCCATAGCCCTGTATCAATCCCAAACTAATCCCACTGCCCCACTCTCCCCATAGCCCTGTATCAATCCCCAAACTAATCCCACTGCCCCACTCTCTCCCCATAGCCCTGCATCAATCCCCAAACTAATCCCACTGCCCCACTCTCTCCCCATACCCCTGTATCAATCCCCAAACTAATCCCACTGCCCCACTCTCTCCTCATAGCCCTGTATCAATCCCCAAACTAATCCCACTGCCCCACTCTCTCCCCATAGCCCTGCATCAATCCCCAAACTAATCCCACTGGCCCACTCTCTCCCCATAGTCCTGTATCAATCCCCAAACTAATCCCACTGCCCCACTCTCTCCCCATAGCCCTGTATCAATCCCCAAACTAATCCCACTGCCCCACTCTCTCCCCATAGCCCTGCATCAATCCCCAAACTAATCCCACTGCCCCACTCTCTCCCCATACCCCTGTATCAATCCCCAAACTAATCCCACTGCCCCACTCTCTCCTCATAGCCCTGTATCAATCCCCAAACTAATCCCACTGCCCCACTCTCTCCCCATAGCCCTGCATCAACCCCAAACTAATCCCACTGTCCCACTCTCTCCCCATACCCCTGTATCAATCCCCAAACTAATCCCACTGCCCCACTCTCTCCTCATAGCCCTGTATCAATCCCCAAACTAATCCCACTGCCCCACTCTCTCCCCATAGCCCTGTATCAATCCCAAACTAATCCCACTGCCCCACTCTCTCCCCATAGCCCTGCATCAACCCCAAACTAATCCCACTGCCCCACTCTCTCCCCATACCCCTGTATCAATCCCCAAACTAATCCCACTGCCCCACTCTCTCCTCATAGCCCTGTATCAATCCCCAAACTAATCCCACTGCCCCACTCTCTCCTCATAGCCCTGTATCAATCCCCAAACTAATCCCACTGCCCCACTCTCTCCTCATAGCCCTGTATCAATCCCCAAACTAATCCCACTGCCCCACTCTCTCCTCATAGCCCTGTATCAATCCCCAAACTAATCCCACTGCCCCACTCTCTCCTCATAGCCCTGTATCAATCCCAAACTAATCCCACTGCCCCACTCTCTCCCCATAGCCCTGTATCAATCCCCAAACTAATCCCACTGCCCCACTCTCTCCCCATAGCCCTGTATCAATCCCAAACTAATCCCACTGCCCCACTCTCTCCCCATTGCCCTGTATCAATCCCCAAACTAATCCCACTGCCCCACTCTCTCCCCATAGCCCTGCATCAATCCCAAACTAATCCCACTGCCCCACTCTCTCCCCATAGCCCTGTATCAATCCCCAAACTAATCCCACTGCCCCACTCTCTCCTCATAGCCCTGTATCAATCCCCAAACTAATCCCACTGCCCCACTCTCTCCCCATAGCCCTGGATCAATCCCAAACTAAACCCACTGCCCCACTCTCTCCCCATAGCCCTGCATCAATCCCCAAACTAATCCCACTGCCCCACTCTCTCCTCATAGCCCTGTATCAATCCCCAAACTAATCCCACTGCCCCACTCTCTCCCCATAGCCCTGGATCAATCCCAAACTAATCCCACTGCCCCACTCTCTCCTCATAGCCCTGCATCAATCCCCAAACTAATCCCACTGCCCCACTCTCTCCTCATAGCCCTGCATCAATCCCAAACTAATCCCACTGCCCCATTCTCCCCATAGCCCTGTATCAATCCCCAAACTAATCCCACTGTCCCACTCTCTCCCCATAGCCCTGTATCAATCCCAAACTAATCCCACTGCCCCATTCTCCCCATAGCCCTGTATCAATCCCCAAACTAATCCCACTTCCCCACTCTCTCCCCATAGCCCTGTATCAATCCCAAACTAATCCCACTGCCCCACTCTCCCCAGAGCCCTGTATCAATCCCCAAACTAATCCCACTGCCCCACTCTCTCCCCATAGCCCTGCATCAATCCCCAAACTAATCCCACTGCCCCACTCTCTCCCCATAGCCCTGCATCAATCCCCAAACTAATCCCACTGCCCCACTCACTCCCCATAGTCCTGTATCAATCCCCAAACTAATCCCACTTCCCCACTCTCTCCCCATAGCCCTGTATCAATCCCCAAACTAATCCCACTGCCCCACTCTCTCCCCATAGCCCTGCATCAATCCCCAAACTAATCCCACTGCCCCACTCTCTCCCCATACCCCTGTATCAATCCCCAAACTAATCCCACTGCCCCACTCTCTCCTCATAGCCCTGTATCAATCCCCAAACTAATCCCACTGCCCCACTCTCTCCCCATAGCCCTGCATCAACCCCAAACTAATCCCACTGTCCCACTCTCTCCCCATACCCCTGTATCAATCCCCAAACTAATCCCACTGCCCCACTCTCTCCTCATAGCCCTGTATCAATCCCCAAACTAATCCCACTGCCCCACTCTCTCCCCATAGCCCTGTATCAATCCCAAACTAATCCCACTGCCCCACTCTCTCCCCATAGCCCTGCATCAACCCCAAACTAATCCCACTGCCCCACTCTCTCCCCATACCCCTGTATCAATCCCCAAACTAATCCCACTGCCCCACTCTCTCCTCATAGCCCTGTATCAATCCCCAAACTAATCCCACTGCCCCACTCTCTCCTCATAGCCCTGTATCAATCCCCAAACTAATCCCACTGCCCCACTCTCTCCTCATAGCCCTGTATCAATCCCCAAACTAATCCCACTGCCCCACTCTCTCCTCATAGCCCTGTATCAATCCCCAAACTAATCCCACTGCCCCACTCTCTCCTCATAGCCCTGTATCAATCCCAAACTAATCCCACTGCCCCACTCTCTCCCCATAGCCCTGTATCAATCCCAAACTAATCCCACTGCCCCACTCTCTCCCCATAGCCCTGTATCAATCCCAAACTAATCCCACTGCCCCACTCCCTCCCCATAGCCCTGCATCAATCCCAAACTAATCCCACTGCCCCACTCTCTCCCCATAGCCCTGCATCAATCCCAAACTAATCCCACTGCCCCACGCTCTCCCCATAGCCCTGTATTAATCCCAAACTAATCCCACTGCCCCACTCTCTCCCCATAGCCCTGTATCAATCCCAAACTAATCCCACTGCCCCACTCTCTCCCCATAGCCCTGCATCAATCCCAAACTAATCCCACTGCCCCACTCTCTCCCCATAGCCCTGTATCAATCCCCAAACTAATCCCACTGCCCCACTCTCTCCTCATAGCCCTGCATCAATCCCCAAACTAATCCCACTGCCCCACTCTCTCCTCATAGCCCTGCATCAATCCCAAACTAATCCCACTGCCCCACTCTCTCCCCATAGCCCTGTATCAATCCCCAAACTAAACCCACTGCCCCACTCTCTCCCCATAGCCCTGTGTCAATCCCCAAACTAATCCCACTGCCCCACTCTCTCCCCATAGCCCTGTATCAATCCCCAAACTAATCCCACTGCCCCACTCTCTCCCCATAGCCCTGTATCAATCCCCAAACTAATCCCACTGCCCCACTCTCTCCCCATAGCCCTGTATCAATCCCAAACTAATCCCACTGCCCCACTCTCTCCCCATAGCCCTGTATCAATCCCAAACTAATCCCACTGCCCCACTCTCTCCCCATAGCCCTGTATCAATCCCAAACTAATCCCACTGCCCCACTCTCTCCCCATAGCCCTGCATCAATCCCAAACTAATCCCACTGCCCCACTCTCTCCCCATAGCCCTGTATTAATCCCAAACTAATCCCACTGCCCCACTCTCTCCCCATAGCCCTGTATCAATCCCAAACTAATCCCACTGCCCCACTCTCTCCCCATAGCCCTGCATCAATCTCAAACTAATCCCACTGCCCCACTCTCTCCCCATAGCCCTGTATCAATCCCCAAACTAATCCCACTGCCCCACTCTCTCCTCATAGCCCTGCATCAATCCCCAAACTAATCCCACTGCCCCACTCTCTCCTCATAGCCCTGCATCAATCCCAAACTAATCCCACTGCCCCATTCTCCCCATAGCCCTGTATCAATCCCCAAACTAATCCCACTGTCCCACTCTCTCCCCATAGCCCTGCATCAATCCCAAACTAATCCCACTGCCCCATTCTCCCCATAGCCCTGTATCAATCCCCAAACTAATCCCACTTCCCCACTCTCTCCCCATAGCCCTGTATCAATCCCAAACTAATCCCACTGCCCCACTCTCCCCATAGCCCTGTATCAATCCCCAAACTAATCCCACTGCCCCACTCTCTCCCCATAGCCCTGCATCAATCCCCAAACTAATCCCACTGCCCCACTCTCTCCCCATACCCCTGTATCAATCCCCAAACTAATCCCACTGCCCCACTCTCTCCTCATAGCCCTGTATCAATCCCCAAACTAATCCCACTGCCCCACTCTCTCCCCATAGCCCTGCATCAATCCCCAAACTAATCCCACTGCCCCACTCTCTCCCCATAGTCCTGTATCAATCCCCAAACTAATCCCACTGCCCCACTCTCTCCCCATAGCCCTGTATCAATCCCCAAACTAATCCCACTGCCCCACTCTCTCCCCATAGCCCTGCATCAATCCCCAAACTAATCCCACTGCCCCACTCTCTCCCCATACCCCTGTATCAATCCCCAAACTAATCCCACTGCCCCACTCTCTCCTCATAGCCCTGTATCAATCCCCAAACTAATCCCACTGCCCCACTCTCTCCCCATAGCCCTGCATCAACCCCAAACTAATCCCACTGTCCCACTCTCTCCCCATACCCCTGTATCAATCCCCAAACTAATCCCACTGCCCCACTCTCTCCTCATAGCCCTGTATCAATCCCCAAACTAATCCCACTGCCCCACTCTCTCCCCATAGCCCTGTATCAATCCCAAACTAATCCCACTGCCCCACTCTCTCCCCATAGCCCTGCATCAACCCCAAACTAATCCCACTGCCCCACTCTCTCCCCATACCCCTGTATCAATCCCCAAACTAATCCCACTGCCCCACTCTCTCCTCATAGCCCTGTATCAATCCCCAAACTAATCCCACTGCCCCACTCTCTCCTCATAGCCCTGTATCAATCCCCAAACTAATCCCACTGCCCCACTCTCTCCTCATAGCCCTGTATCAATCCCCAAACTAATCCCACTGCCCCACTCTCTCCTCATAGCCCTGTATCAATCCCCAAACTAATCCCACTGCCCCACTCTCTCCTCATAGCCCTGTATCAATCCCAAACTAATCCCACTGCCCCACTCTCTCCCCATAGCCCTGTATCAATCCCCAAACTAATCCCACTGCCCCACTCTCTCCCCATAGCCCTGTATCAATCCCAAACTAATCCCACTGCCCCACTCTCTCCCCATTGCCCTGTATCAATCCCCAAACTAATCCCACTGCCCCACTCTCTCCCCATAGCCCTGCATCAATCCCAAACTAATCCCACTGCCCCACTCTCTCCCCATAGCCCTGTATCAATCCCCAAACTAATCCCACTGCCCCACTCTCTCCTCATAGCCCTGTATCAATCCCCAAACTAATCCCACTGCCCCACTCTCTCCCCATAGCCCTGGATCAATCCCAAACTAAACCCACTGCCCCACTCTCTCCCCATAGCCCTGCATCAATCCCAAACTAATCCCACTGCCCCACTCTCTCCCCATAGCCCTGCATCAATCCCAAACTAATCCCACTGCCCCACTCTCTCCCCATAGCCCTGTATCAATCCCCAAACTAATCCCACTGCCCCACTCTCTCCTCATAGCCCTGCATCAATCCCCAAACTAATCCCACTGCCCCACTCTCTCCTCATAGCCCTGCATCAATCCCAAACTAATCCCACTGCCCCATTCTCCCCATAGCCCTGTATCAATCCCCAAACTAATCCCACTGTCCCACTCTCTCCCCATAGCCCTGTATCAATCCCAAACTAATCCCACTGCCCCATTCTCCCCATAGCCCTGTATCAATCCCCAAACTAATCCCACTTCCCCACTCTCTCCCCATAGCCCTGTATCAATCCCAAACTAATCCCACTGCCCCACTCTCCCCATAGCCCTGTATCAATCCCCAAACTAATCCCACTGCCCCACTCTCTCCCCATAGCCCTGCATCAATCCCCAAACTAATCCCACTGCCCCACTCTCTCCCCATACCCCTGTATCAATCCCCAAACTAATCCCACTGCCCCACTCTCTCCTCATAGCCCTGTATCAATCCCCAAACTAATCCCACTGCCCCACTCTCTCCTCATAGCCCTGTATCAATCCCAAACTAATCCCACTGCCCCACTCTCTCCCCATAGCCCTGCATCAATCCCCAAACTAATCCCACTGCCCCACTCTCTCCCCATAGTCCTGTATCAATCCCCAAACTAATCCCACTGCCCCACTCTCTCCCCATAGCCCTGTATCAATCCCCAAACTAATCCCACTGCCCCACTCTCTCCCCATCGCCCTGCATCAATCCCCAAACTAATCCCACTGCCCCACTCTCTCCCCATACCCCTGTATCAATCCCCAAACTAATCCCACTGCCCCACTCTCTCCTCATAGCCCTGTATCAATCCCCAAACTAATCCCACTGCCCCACTCTCTCCCCATAGCCCTGCATCAACCCCAAACTAATCCCACTGTCCCACTCTCTCCCCATACCCCTGTATCAATCCCCAAACTAATCCCACTGCCCCACTCTCTCCTCATAGCCCTGTATCAATCCCCAAACTAATCCCACTGCCCCACTCTCTCCCCATAGCCCTGTATCAATCCCAAACTAATCCCACTGCCCCACTCTCTCCCCATAGCCCTGCATCAACCCCAAACTAATCCCACTGCCCCACTCTCTCCCCATACCCCTGTATCAATCCCCAAACTAATCCCACTGCCCCACTCTCTCCTCATAGCCCTGTATCAATCCCCAAACTAATCCCACTGCCCCACTCTCTCCTCATAGCCCTGTATCAATCCCCAAACTAATCCCACTGCCCCACTCTCTCCTCATAGCCCTGTATCAATCCCCAAACTAATCCCACTGCCCCACTCTCTCCTCATAGCCCTGTATCAATCCCCAAACTAATCCCACTGCCCCACTCTCTCCTCATAGCCCTGTATCAATCCCAAACTAATCCCACTGCCCCACTCTCTCCCCATAGCCCTGTATCAATCCCCAAACTAATCCCACTGCCCCACTCTCTCCCCATAGCCCTGTATCAATCCCAAACTAATCCACTGCCCCACTCTCTCCCCATTGCCCTGTATCAATCCCCAAACTAATCCCACTGCCCCACTCTCTCCCCATAGCCCTGCATCAATCCCAAACTAATCCCACTGCCCCACTCTCTCCCCATAGCCGTGTATCAATCCCCAAACTAATCCCACTGCCCCACTCTCTCCCCATAGCCCTGTATCAATCCCCAAACTAATCCCACTGCCCCACTCTCTCCCCATAGCCCTGGATCAATCCCAAACTAAACCCACTGCCCCACTCTCTCCCCATAGCCCTGCATCAATCCCAAACTAATCCCACTGCCCCACTCTCTCCCCATAGCCCTGCATCAATCCCAAACTAATCCCACTGCCCCACTCTCTCCACATAGCCCTGCATCAACCCCAAACTAATCCCACTGCCCCCCTCTCCACATCTCTGTCTGTTCCTCTGATTGACATACTGCTGCAATTTTCCTGTAAAAATGATGCAATGGTCTTGACCTCCATTATGCCCTGTGGCAAACCGTCCACATTCCAACAACTGCAGGTGAACAAATTACCTCGACCTTTCCTCCTCACACATATAAGGATTTGAAATAGATCGTCCCTCGTCACTGTCTACCCAACCAGGAGAAATATTCTCACCCTGTTCAGTCCATTAAAATGCTTCCAAATTTGAAAAACCTTCCCTAAACATCCTCGGCCTTCTCTGCCCCAGCATAAGATTGCCAAGTATCTCATTCTGTCCTCATGAGTACAGCTCCTCGACCCAGACACACTCCTGGTGAAACCACACCGTACATCGGGCACCCAGAACTACACCCAGTACCTGAATTAGCTGCACCGCTGCTGGGTAAAGAGCAGGGTGGCCAGTCTCTCACTCCAGGAAGTAGCCTTTTCCCTCCCTCCCCCACTTCCCTTGGATCTTAATGGGAGACTGGAGAAGCTGGGATGGGTCTCCTCAAAGCAAAGGAGGTGAAGAGGAGACGTAATCGAGGTGTTCAAAATGACGAATGGTCTTGAGCGAGTAATTCGAGAGAAACTGGGAGAAATGCACGAGGGAGAAAGGAATGGAAGGTTATACACGGGTGGGACGAGGCTCGAGTGGGACATAAAACACCGGGGCATGGACCAGCTGGGGCCGAATGACCTCTTCCTGATGTTAACTGAAGTGCTGACCGCATCGAGGGTGTTGCTGATTGGAAGTTGCTGGCGAGGCTCAGAGGTGCACGACACCCCGGAGATCACTCTGCGCCCCGTTAAGTACGGGCTGGCCGGTGCGGGAGGAGGGGCGGGGGTTCATTTAACTATTTGGGGGAACACCCCGTCCGATGGAAATCTGAACGCAGGCCGCGTTACACCGGGAGTGCTAAGATCACGCGACGCGTCGTGTAGCATTCTGCCGCAAACCAGCTGATCGGCGCAATTAAGCTTGGGGTCACTCAGAGTTCAATTGCTCCGTCAGCGGATTTGACGGCGGTTGCCAATTTAGGGCTGCAGCTCAAGGACGCACAGTACGGTTCAGGCTCACAGGTGTGACTTATCCTTTCCCCCCCACCCCCCACCCCTAACTCCCAGACACCGATAAAGTGCAACGGTGCTCGGTGAACAGTTAAGGTCACGCAACTCAGTGACAACCTCTGACCACTGCCCCTTACCCCCTCCACACCCCGACCACCACCAAACTCTTGACAAGAAAAAGCGGGCAAGGGGCAGAGCTAACTGAATCCCAGGCCTGGCCAGTGTGGCTCAGTGCCAAGGCCAATTCTGCACGGTTGTAAAACTACTCGTGAACCTGCGGTAATCTTCTACAGGACAGAGATGAAAGGTCATGACCCCACCCCTTTCACCGCACCACCACCACCACCACCACCCCCCGCCCACTCGCCCACCCCAACTCACTCTTTCTCCTTGGTTCTCCGGCTTAGCCTCCAGCGACAAGACGGCGAGACGGACGGGCTCGTTCTCTCCCGCGGTGATCGGTTGTCACCACGCCTTGGTCTAGGGGGGCCTTGGGGGATGCGACCCCTAGTCCTGACCTTCCTCTTGACCCGTGTCAGCCCCCATGGGTGGGGGAGCTCCTCCAGGTCAGAGCTGGATCCGTCGGGGAGGCCGCCCTCCCTGGAGGCCGTACTCGTGCCCGAAACCGACCGCTTCCTGGCCACAGTTCGACAGCATCTCCCACAGGACGGCAGCGACTGCCCTTTGGCCTCCCATCCGGCGCTCAGCATCTCGACCAGGACCACCGGCTGGAGGAGCGGAACATGCCGGAACTCCACGTCCCTCAGTTTAGAGCCCGGCGAGCGGAGGTACGGAGGGCAGTCGGGTGCCTTTCCACCGTGGTGGCTCCTCCCCGGCATCTCGGCACGGTCGGGCGAAGTTTGACTGCTTCGTTGCTCTGGGCCCCTCGCCGATGCTTGCCACCCGCTGGCCACCCTCCGCTTCGAGGCAGACCAGACAGGGTCCCTTCCCGAGCCCTCACCACCCTCCTTGCGCCCCTCCTGCGACCGCCCGTCTTCGCCGGGCTCAGGTGGGCTAGTCGCGACTCCTCGCGGGCCGGGCTTTCTCCAGGCCACTGGGAAGGCGAGGCCGCCATTGTCCCAGAAGTTGCCGCCGGGTTCCGCTTCCACCAGAAGGTCGAGGGACACTTGGAGGAAAGGGGCATGAGTGAGACAACACAGCAAACCCACCCTCCCTCCCCACACGACAATAAAGCCCCCACCTCCATGTCCCCACAAATCCAGGCCTTCGGTATCAACTTGCACACTGCTGAGGTCAGTCAGAGAGCAATTGCAACTACTTCTAAAATTTCAGGCTGCAGGTCAGCTGGCAATCTGAAGTGCGACAAATGTGGCTCGTCACAGCACACGTATGTACTCATACAGGAACATACACCCACGTGCACAAACATGCATACCAATCAGAGAGCAGATACTTTATACACACCCCAGTAAACCTCCTGTGGCAGTGCTCAAATTAACTAATTAAGAAAGGACCTACATTTCCATAGCGCCTTGCATGAAGTCAGGACATCCCAAAGTGCCTCACACCCTACGAAGTGTTTTATTTTTTTTTGAAGCGTAGTCACTGTTGTCATGTAGGAAATGCGGCAGCCAATTGGCGCACAGCAAGATCCCGCAAACGGCAATGGGGTCAACGGACCAAATCATTTTTATTTGTAAAGTGATGTTGGTTGAGGGACGTCAGGGAGAACTCCAGCCCTGCCCCCTGCCACCGCCACCCCCCCACCTCCAGCTCTTCTTCCAAGTGGCCGTGGGATCTTTTTACATCCACCCAAAAAGACGGGGGCCTCGGTTTAACGCCTCATCCGAAAGACGGCACCTCCGACGGTGCAACGCTCGGTCGGCAGCAGCTCAGAGCCTGTCAGCCCTTGAACTCACGGTCTACTGACTTGGATACAAGCAACGGGACTACCAGGAGACGCCACCAGTTTTAAGGCGGACGTTAACACACGACACTCAAGGACCGAAGGCTGCCAACAACAAAAATAACCACTGCCTGAGAGACCAACCAGGAAGGCATAAAGCACACTGCAGAACGTCCTGGAATGTAATACCCGGTTCCAGGCTCTTAAAGACATTGACTGCACAGTGGCCGCTCCCTTCCCGAACACCTACCTGCATCCTGGGGGTCAGACCCCCCTGGATTCACGAGTAGCTGCAGGGAGCGCGGGTCAAGCTCCTTCAGGCACCCGATCAGGAACTGCGCTTGGCGGGAATCAGAGGGCTCAGCAGCCTGGGATGCTGCGTGTAACTAAGAGGAGTAAAAGGGCAGAAGGGCAGTACGAGCAGTGGAAAAGAACAGGCAGTGGGCTCTACCCAGGGTGCATGAGACACAGCAGCTAGCAGCATCCCCCCCCCCACCACCGCACCCCGTTCCCCAACCCAAGCCCATATAGGTTCCGCCCCGATCCTGGGTTCCCAGAGCCCAAAGTCAGAGAGGGTATCTGACAGCAAGAGGGATCAAAGCCAAAGGGGGACACACTCACCAACAGGAGTTGTGGGACTCACTATCAATTGTAACCCCACAAACCACCCGCCCCCCCACCCGCCGCCAATGCCCACCCCACACCCCCAGTCTATATGTCACCCACAGTCCCACATGTCACCTGACATATATAAAACCCCAACTCTGTAACCCACCCCCCCCCCGGCAGCCGACGACTTAACCCACGCCTGCATGCTTTGAACCTATAAGCCCCAGAAAGCTCCTTGAGCCCAGGTTCTCTCTCTGTGCACCCCTTCCCCCTCTGACACGTATATACCTGGTCAAATCGCACTCTGGGCAGTGTCTCCTCCAGGCGTTGCAGGTATTCCCAGAGCAGCTTCTGCAGCACGCCCATGAATTCCTCTCCATATTGCTCCGGCAGCTCCTCCTGTCGGAGAAGCAGTCCCGTCACACCAGTATCACACCTCGGCAACACCGGACATCCCTTTACACCCAATGAAGGACTTTTCCAAAGTGCCGTCGCGGTTGTGATGCTGAAACCGCGGCCGCCAATTTGCACGCTGCTAGATCCCACGAACAATCATCTGTTTTCAGTGACGTTGGTTTCAGAGATAAATATTGCCCCCCAGGACAACGGGGCGAAGTCCCCCTGTGCTCTCCTTCCAAAGAGCGGCCGTGGGATCTTTCACATCCACCCGAGGGGGCAGACGGGGCCCCTCGGTTCAATGTGGACACCTCCAACATCAGAGTGCTTCCTCACTACTGGTTTTGAGGTAGGTTTTAAGGAGTGTCTTAAAGGAGGAAAGAGGGGTAGAGAGTCGGAGCGGTTTTAGTGGGGGGGGGGGGGGGGGGTGAATTCCAGAGTTTGGGGGCCCAGGCAGCTGAAGGCACGGTCACCAATGATGGAACTGATATCGGGAATGCCCACGAGGCCAGAACGCGAGGAGAGCAGAGATCTCGGAGGGTTGTGGGTCTGGAGGAGGTTACAGAGATCGGGACGGGGTGGGGAGGGGAGGCCATGGAGAGGTTTGAAAACAAAGGATGAGGATTTTAAAGTCGAGGCGCGGCTCAACCGGAAGGCAGTGTAGGTCAGCGAGCACAAGGGGGTGATGGGGGGGGGGGGGGAGAACGGGGCTAAAGGTGCAGGTTAGGACACGGATGAGTACAATTTTACGAAGGGTTCAAGGCAGGCCGGCCAGAAGCGCACTGGAATAGCGGAGGTTGCATTTGTACCCACAGCCTCCTGACTCGGAGGTGAGAGGACGGACGACTGAGCCACAGCTGAGCTCAAGGGGAGGGCCGGAGGGGTGGGGGGGGGGGCAAAATCCTAAATGGAGTCACCGACGGACCCATTTGAAAGGTGCACACACTCAGCGCTCCGGCAGTTATTAATTCCGTCCCGTTACTTACTGTACCTGCAGGAAAGAGATCCGGAAGGGAGGGTCGTCCAGGAGCTGGACCACCAGCTCTCGAAACTGCTGCTGGATCTGTCCGACTTTCTGCAAATCCCGGGGCGTCTACAGGAAGGAAGACCGGCATTTATAAATGACGCCTCGCACCCTCCCAGGACATCCCCGAGGACCACCCCCCAAACCCCACCCCTCGCGAGGGCCAGTCAAATACTTTCCCTTTCGCAGTGCGGTCAGAGTCATCATGTTGGGAATTGCAGCAGCCAATCGGCGCACAGCAAGATCCCACAAACAGCAATGCGATCATTTTTTTTTTTTAAAAGTGACGTTGGTTGAGAGATAAAAATCGGCCACCGCTCTTTTTCCAAAAGATCTTTTACGTCCACCCAAGAGGTTTTAACATCTCGTCCGAGAGATGGCACCGCCGGCAGTGCAGCACTCCCCTCGGTACGGGTCACTACACCGGGGAACTCAAACGGGTGAGCTTTTGACAGAGAGAGAGAGCAACGCCGATCGAACAGGCCCCTCCGCTCATGGGTCCGCGCGCCCACCGGAAGCCGGACAAAACGAACGGCAGGACTCAGCGGCTCACCGAGGGCTCTTAAAGCCGAGAGGCGGAGGAGCAAAGGAACGCGCCAGCCCGGCAAAATCCGCCACCTGACGGACTCACCGCAATTGCCGGAGCAGGTGCGTCCTCCGGGAATAACTGGTACAACTTAGATCGGATGTCGCCAGGCGGAGCATCCTCCACGAACATCTGCAGAATAATCTGCAAAATAGGAGAGAGATTTTCATTCCAGTGCCCAGACCCAACTCCACATCCAATAACCCACAGCCCTCAGTGCCCCTCCCCCACAACTATAACCCACTGCCCTCAGTGCCCCTCCCCCACAACTATAACCCACTGCCCTTAGTGCCCCTCCCCCACAACTATAACCCACTGCCCCTCCCCCACAACTATAACCCACTGCCCTCAGTGCCCCTCCCCCACAACTATAACCCACTGCCCTCAGTGCCCCTCCCCCACAACTATAACCCACTGCCCCTCCCCCACAACTATAACCCACTGCCCTCAGTGCCCCTCCCCCACAACTATAACCCACTGCCCTCAGTGCCCCTCCCCCACAACTATAACCCACTGCCCTTAGTGCCCCTCCCCCACAACTATAACCCACTGCCCCTCCCCCACAACTATAACCCACTGCCCTCAGTGCCCCTCCCCCACAACTATAACCCACTGCCCTCAGTGCCCCTCCCCCACAACTATAACCCACTGCCCCTCCCCCACAACTATAATCCACTGCCCTCAGTGCCCCTCCCCCACAACTATAACCCACTGCCCTCAGTTCCCCTCCCCCACAACTATAACCCACTGCCCTCAGTGCCCCTCCCCCACAACTATAACCCACTGCCCTCAGTGCCCCTCCCCCACACCTATAACCCACTGACCTCAGTGCCCCTCCCCCACACCTAAAACCCACTGCCCTCAGTGCCCCTCCCCCACAACTATAACACACTGGCCTCAGTGCCCCTCCCCCACAACTATAACCCACTGCCCTCAGTGCCCCTCCCCCACAACTATAACCCACTGCCCTCAGTGCCCCTCCCCCACAACTACAACCCACTGCCCTCAGTGACCCTCCCCCACAACTATAACCCACAGCCCTCAGTGCCCCTCCCCCACACCAAAAAACCCACTGCCCTCAGTGCCCCTCCCCCACACCAAAAAACCCACTGCCTCAGTGCCCCTCCCCCACACCTATAACCCACTGCCCTCAGTGCCCCTCCCCCACACCTATAACCCACTGACCTCAGTGCCCCTCCCCCACAACTATAACCCACTGCCCTCAGTGCCCCTCCCCCACAACTATAACCCACTGCCCCTCCCCCACAACTATAACCCACTGCCCTCAGTGCCCCTCCCCCACAACTATAACCCACTGCCCTCAGTGCCCCTCCCCCACAACTATAACCCACTGCCCTCAGTGCCCCTCCCCCACAACTACAACCCACTGCCCTCAGTGACCCTCCCCCACACCAAAAAACCCACTGCCCTCAGTGCCCCTCCCCCACACCTATAACCCACAGCCCTCAGTGCCCCTCCCCCACACCAAAAAACCCACTGCCCTCAGTGCCCCTCCCCCACACCTATAACCCACTGCCCTCAGTGCCCCTCCCCCACACCAAAAAACGCACTGCCTCAGTGCCCCTCCCCCACAACTACAACCCACTGCCCTCAGTGACCCTCCCCCACAACTATAACCCACAGCCCTCAGTGCCCCTCCCCCACACCAAAAAACCCACTGCCCTCAGTGCCCCTCCCCCACACCTATAACCCACTGCCCTCAGTGCCCCTCCCCCACACCAAAAAACCCACTGCCTCAGTGCCCCTCCCCCACACCTATAACCCACTGCCCTCAGTGCCCCTCCCCCACACCTATAACCCACTGACCTCAGTGCCCCTCCCCCACACCTAAAACCCACTGCCCTCAGTGCCCCTCCCCCACACCAAAAATCCACAGCCCTCAGTGCCCCTCCCCCACACCGATAACCCACTGCCCCTCCCCCACAACTATAACCCTCTGCCTCAGTGCCCCTCCCACACACCGATAACCAACTGCCCTCAGTGCCCCTTCCCCACACCTATAACCCACTGTCCTCAGTGCCCCTCCCCCCACACCTATAACCCACTGTCTCAATGCCCCTCCCCCACACCTATAACGAACTGCCCTCAATGCCCCTCGCCCACACCTATAACCCACTGCCCCTCCCCCACACCTATAACCAACTGCCCAGTGCCCCTTCCCCACACCTATAACCCACTGCCCTCAATGGCCCTCCCCCACACCTATAACCAACTGCCCTCAGTGCCCCTCCCCCACACCTATAACCCACTGCCCTCAGTGCCCCTCCCCCACACCTAGAACGAACTGCCCTCAGTGCCCCTCCCCCACACCTAGAACGAACTGCCCTCAGTGCCCCTCCCCCACACCGATAACGAACTGCCCTCAGTGCCCCTCCCCCACACCTATAACGAACTGCCCTCAGTGCCCCTCCGTCACACCAAAAATCCACTGCCCTCAGTGCCCCTCCCCCACACCTAACCAACTGCCCTCAGTGCCCCTCCCCCACACCTATAACGAACTGACCACAGTGCCCCTCCGCAACACCAAAAATCCACTGCCCTCAGTGCCCCTCCCCCACACCTAACCAACTGCCCTCAGTGCCCCTCCCTCACACCAAAAATCCACTGCCCTCAGTGCCCCTCCCCCACACCTATAACCCACTGCTATCAGCGCCCCTCCCCCACACCTATAACCCACTGCGTTCAATGCCCCTCCCCCACACCTATAACCCACTGCCCTCAGTGCCCCTCCCCCACACCAAAAATCCACTGCCCTCAGTGCCCCTCCACCACACCTATAACCCACTGCCTTGAATGCCCCTCCCCCACACCGATAACCCACTGCCCTCAGTGCCCCTCCCCCACACCAAAAATCCACTGCCCTCAGTGCCCCTCCCCCACACCTATAACCCACTGCCCTCAGTGCCCCTCCCCCACACCAAAAATCCACTGCCCTCAGTGCCCCTCCCCCACACCAAAAATCCACTGCCCTCAGTGCCCCTCCCCCACACCTATAACCCACTGCCCTCAGTGCCCCTCCCCCACACCAAAAATCCACTGCCCTCAGTGCCCCTCCCCCACACCAAAAATCCACTGCCCTCAGCACCCCTCCCCACAACTATAACCCACTGCCCTCAGCGCCCCACCCCCACGCCTATAATGCACTGCTCTCAGTGCCCCTCCCCCACGCCTATAACCCACTGCTCTCAGTGCCCCTCCCCCACACCTATAACCCACTGCCCTCAGCGCCCCTCCCCCACACCCAATAACCCACTGCTCTCAGTGCCCCTCCCCACACCTATAACCCACTGCCCTCAGTGCCCCTCCCCCACACCTATAACCCACTGCCCTCAGTGCCCCTCCCCCACACCCTATAACCCATTGCCCTCAGTGCCCCTCCCCACACCCTGTAACCCATTGCCCTCAGTGCCCCTCCCCACACCTATAACCCATTGCCCTCAGTGCCCCTCCCCCACACCTATAACCCACTGCCCTCAGTGCCCCTCCCCCACACCCTATAACCCATTGCCCTAAGTGCCCCTCCCCACACCCTGCAACCCATTGCCCTCAGTGCCCCTCCCCCACACCTATAACCCATTGCCCTCAGTGCCCCTCCCCACACCAATAACCCATGGCCCTCAGTGCCCCTCCCCACACCTATAACCCACTGCCCTCAGTGCCCCTCACCCACACCCTATAACCCATTGCCCTAAGTTCCCCTCCCCACACCCTGCAACCCATTGCCCTCAGTGCCCCTCCCCCACACCTATAACGAACTGCCCTCAGTGCCCCTCCCCCACACCTATAACCCACTGTCCTCAGTGCCCCTCCCCACACCTATAACCCATTGCCCTCAGTGCCCCTCCCCACACCTATAACCCACTGCTCTCAGTGCCCCTCCCCACACCTATAACCCACTGCTCTCAGTGCCCCTCCCCACACCTATAACCCACTGTCCTCAGTGCCCCTCCCCACACCTATAACCCATTGCCCTCAGTGCCCCTCCCCCACACCTACAACCCACTGCTCTCAGTGCCCCTCCCCACACCTGTAACCCACTGCCCTCAGTGCCCCTCCCCCACACCTATAACCCACTGCCCTCAGTGCCCTCCCCCACACCTATAACCCACTGCTCTCAGTGGCCCCTCCCCACACCTATAACCCATTGCCCTCAGTGCCCCTCCCCCACACCTACAACCCACTGCCCTCAGTGCCCCTCCCCCACACCTACAACCCACTGCCCTCAGTGCCCCTCCCCCACACCTATAACCCATTGCCCTCAGTGCCCCTCCCCCACACCTACAACCCACTGCCCTCAGTGCCCCTCCCCACACCTGTAACCCACTGCCCTCAGTGCCCCTCCCCCACACCTATAACCCACTGCCCTCAGTGCCCCTCCCCCACACCTATAACCCACTGCCCTCAATGCCCCTCCCCACACCTATAACCCATTGCCCTCAGTGCCCCTCCCCCACACCTACAACCCACTGCTCTCAGTGCCCCTCCCCACACCTGTAACCCACTGCCCTCAGTGCCCCTCCCCACACCTATAACCCATTGCCCTCAGTGCCCCTCCCCCACACCTATAACCCATTGCCCTCAGTGCCCCTCCCCCACACCTATAACCCACTGCTCTCAGTGCCCCTCCCCACACCTATAACCCACTGCCCTCAGTGCCCCTCCCCACACCTATAACCCATTGCCCTCAGTGCCCCTCCCACACCTATAACCCATTGCCCTCAGTGCCCCTCCCCCACACCTATAACCCATTGCCCTCAGTGCCCCTCCCCACACCTATAACCCATTGCCCTCAGTGCCCCTCCCCCACACCTATAACCCATTGCCCTCAGTGCCCCTCCCCACACCTATAACCCATTGCCCTCAGTGCCCCTCCCCCACACCTATAACCCACTGCCCTCAGTGCCCCTCCCCCACACCTATAACCAACTGCCCTCAGTGCCCCTCCCCACACCTATAACCCACTGCCCTCAATGCCCCTCCCCCACACCTATAACCAACTGCCCTCAGTGCCCCTCCCCCACACCTATAACCCACTGCCCTCAATGCCCCTCCCCCACACCTATAACCAACTGCCCTCAGTGCCCCTCCCCACACCTATAACCCACTGCCCTCAATGCCCCTCCCCACACCTATAACCAACTGCCTTCAGTGCCCCTCTCCCACACCTGTAACCCACTGCCCTCAATGCCCCTCCCCCACACCTATAACCAACTGCCCTCAGTGCCCCTCCCCCACACCTATAACCAACTGCCCTCAGTGCCCCTCCCCCACACCTATAACCCACTGCCCTCAATGCCCCTCCTCCACATCTATAACCAACTGCCCTCAGTGCCCCTCCCCCACACCTATAACGAACTGCCCTCAGTGCCCCTCCGTCACACCAAAAATCCACTGCCCTCAGTGCCCCTCCCCCACACCTATAACCCACTGCCCTCAATGCCCCTCCTCCACATCTATAACCAACTGCCCTCAGTGCCCTTCCCCACACCTATAACCCACTGTCCTCAGTGCCCCTCCCCCACACCAAAAATCCACTGCCCTCAGTGCCCCTCCCCCACACCTATAACGAACTGACCACAGTGCCCCTCCGCAACACCATAAATCCACTGCCCTCAGTGCCCCTCCCCCACACCAAAAATCCACTGCCCTCAGTGCCCCTCCCCCACACCTAACCAACTGCCCTCAGTGCCCCTCCCTCACACCAAAAATCCACTGCCCTCAGTGCCCCTCCCCCACACCTATAACCCACTGCTCTCAGCGCCCCTCCCCCACACCTATAACCCACTGCGTTCAATGCCCCTCCCCCACACCTATAACCCACTGTCCTCAGTGCCCCTCCCCCACACCCAAAAATCCACTGCCCTCAGTGCCCCTCCCCCACACCTATAACCCACTGTCCTCAGTGCCCCTCCGCAACACCATAAATCCACTGCCCTCAGTGCCCTCCCCCACACCAAAAATCCACTGCCCTCAGTGCCCCTCCCCACACCTATAACCCACTGTCCTCAGTGCCCCTCCCCCACACCAAAAATCCACTGCCCTCAGTGCCCCTCCGCCACACCTATAACCCACTGCCCTCAGTGCCCCTCCCCCACACCAAATATCCACTGCCCTCAGTGCCCCTCCCCCACACCTATAACCCACTGCCTTGAATGCCCCTCCCCAACACCTATAACCCATTGCCCTCAGTGCCCCTCCGCCACACCTATAACCCACTGCCCTCAGTGCCCCTCCCCCACACCAAATATCCACTGCCCTCAGTGCCCCTCCCCCACACCTATAACCCACTGCTCTCAGCGCCCCTCCCCCACACCTATAACCCACTGCGTTCAATGCCCCTCCCCCACACCTATAACCCACTGTCCTCAGTGCCCCTCCCCCACACCAAAAATCCACTGCCCTCAGTGCCCCTCCCCCACACCTATAACCCACTGTCCTCAGTGCCCCTCCGCAACACCATAAATCCACTGCCCTCAGTGCCCCTCCCCCACACCAAAAATCCACTGCCCTCAGTGCCCCTCCCCACACCTATAACCCACTGTCCTCAGTGCCCCTCCCCCACACCAAAAATCCACTGCCCTCAGTGCCCCTCCGCCACACCTATAACCCACTGCCCTCAGTGCCCCTCCCCCACACCAAATATCCACTGCCCTCAGTGCCCCTCCCCCACACCTATAACCCACTGCCTTGAATGCCCCTCCCCAACACCTATAACCCATTGCCCTCAGTGCCCCCTCCGCCACACCTATAACCCACTGCCCTCAGTGCCCCTCCCCCACACCAAATATCCACTGCCCTCAGTGCCCCTCCCCAACACCTATAACCCATTGCCCTCAGTGCCCCTCCCCCACACCTATAATGCACTGCTCTCAGTGCCCCTCCCCCACACCTATAACCCACTGCCCTCAGTGCCCCTCCCCCACACCTATAACCCACTGCCCTCAGTGCCCCTCCCCCACACCTATAACCCACTTCCCTCAGTGCCCCTCCCCCACACCTATAACCCACTGCCCTCAGTGCCCCTCCCCACACCTATAACCCACTGCCCTGTGCCCCTCCCCACACCTATAACCCACTGCCCTCAGTGCCCCTCCCCCACACCCTATAACCCACTGCCCTCAGTGCCCCTCCCCACACCCTGTAACCCATTGCCCTCAGTGCCCCTCCCCCACACCTATAACCCATTGCCCTCAGTGCCCCTCCCCACACCTATAACCCATTGCCCTCAGTGCCCCTCCCCCACACCTATAACGAACTGCCCTCAGTGCCCCTCCCCACACCTATAACCCATTGCCCTCAGTGCCCCTCCCCACACCTATAACCCACTGCCCTCAGTGCCCCTCCCCCACACCTATAACCCATTGCCCTCAGTGCCCCTCCCCACACCTATAACCCATTGCCCTCAGTGCCCCTCCCCACACCTATAACCCATTGCCCTCAGTGCCCCTCCCCACACCTATAACCCACTGCCCTCAGTGCCCCTCCCCACACCTATAACCCATTGCCCTCAGTGCCCCTCCCCACACCTATAACCCATTGCCCTCAGTGCCCCTCCCCACACCTATAACCCACTGCCCTCAGTGCCCCTCCCCACACCTATAACCCATTGCCCTCAGTGCCCCTCCCCACACCTATAACCCACTGCCCTCAGTGCCCCTCCCCCACACCTATAACCCATTGCCCTCAGTGCCCCTCCCCACACCTATAACCCACTGCTCTCAGTGCCCCTCCCCCACACCTATAACCCACTGTCCTCAGTGCCCCTCCCCCACACCTATAACCCACTGCCCTCAGTGCCCCTCCCCACACCTATAACCCACTGCTCTCAGTGCCCCTCCCCCACACCTATAACCCACTGTCCTCAGTGCCCCTCCCCCACACCTATAACCCACTGCCCTCAGTGCCCCTCCCCACACCTATAACCCACTGCTCTCAGTGCCCCTCCCCCACACCTATAACCCATTGCCCTCAGTGCCCCTCCCCACACCTATAACCCACTGCTCTCAGTGCCCCTCCCCACACCTATAACCCACTGCTCTCAGTGCCCCTCCCCACACCTATAACCCATTGCCCTCAGTGCCCCTCCCCCACACCTATAACCCACTGCCCTCAGTGCCCCCTCCCCACACCTATAACCCACTGCCCTCAGTGCCCCTCCCCCACACCTATAACCCACTGCTCTCAGTGCCCCTCCCCACACCTATAACCCACTGCTCTCAGTGCCCCTCCCCACACCTATAACCCACTGCCCTCAGTGCCCCTCCCCACACCTATAATCCATTGCCCAGTGCCCCTCCCCACACCTATAACCCATTGCCCTCAGTGCCCCTCCCCACACCTATAACCCACTGCCCTCAGTGCCCCTCCCCACACCTATAACCCATTGCCCTCAGTGCCCCTCCCCACACCTATAACCCACTGCCCTCAGTGCCCCTCCCCCACACCTATAACCCATTGCCCTCAGTGCCCCTCCCCAAACCTATAACCCATTGCCCTCAGTGCCCCTCCCCAAACCTATAACCCATTGCCCTCAGTGCCCCTCCCCAAACCTATAACCCATTGCCCTCAGTGCCCCTCCCCAAACCTATAACCCATTGCCCTCAGTGCCCCTCCCCAAACCTATAACCCATTGCCCTCAGTGCCCCTCCCCACACCTATAACCCATTGCCCTCAGTGCCCCTCCCCAAACCTATAACCCATTGCCCTCAGTGCCCCTCCCCAAACCTATAACCCACTGCCCTCAGTGCCCCTCCCCCACACCTATAACCCATTGCCCTCAATGCCCCTCCCCACACCTATAACCCACTGCCCTCAGTGCCCCTCCCCCACACCTATAACCCATTGCCCTCAATGCCCCTCCCCACACCTATAACCCACTGCCCTCAGTGCCCCTCCCCACACCTATAACCCATTGCCCTCAGTGCCCCTCCCCACACCTGTAACCCACTGCCCTCAGTGCCCCTCCCCCACACCTATAATCCATTGCCCAGTGCCCCTCCCCACACCTATAACCCACTGCCCTCAGTGCCCCTCCCCCACACCTATAACCCATTGCCCTCAATGCCCCTCCCCACACCTATAACCCATTGCCCTCAGTGCCCCTCCCCACACCTGTAACCCACTGCCCTCAGTGCCCCTCCCCCACACCTATAACCCATTGCCCTCAGTGCCTATGGACTGGGAGCCGCAGCCACGATGCACTCTCGGCTCTCACCTTGGCTTTCAGTCCCAGCAGCAGTTTGGCGAAATGCCGGTATGCCACCAATTTTGGCACACTGCGGTTCACAGTCTCCAGGAACTCCAAAGCCCGGCCGTAACATTTGAAGTCACGCTTGGTGACAACCGACCACACGGCAAGTGCTGTCAGCTGGATGGGTGGCACCAAGGGACTCAGCGTCTCCAGACTGGGGCAGGTGTCTACACAGGGAGAGGGTAGGGTAGGGCGGGGGGGAGGAGGAGAGGAGAGGGACGGTGCGGGGGAGGGGGGGGGGGGGAGGAGGCACAAAGGAGTTAAAGCAGTGAGCACCACATCTAATACTCACTACACAATACTGGTTACCGCCTCTGGTTATAACACTCTCTCTCCGCACCCCCTCGGGTTATAACACTCTCTCTCTCTCTCTGCCCCCCCACCCCCCCTCGGGTTATAAACACTCTCTCCCCCCCACCCCTCGGTTATAACACTCTCTCTCCCCCCCCCCCACCTCGGGTTATAACACTCTCTCTCTCCCCACCACCCTCGGGTTATAACACTCTCACTCTCCCCCCCCCCCCCTCGGGTTATAACACTCTCTCTCTCTCTCTCTCTCTCTCTCTCTCTCTCTCTCCCCCCTCCCTCGGGTTATAACACTCTCTCTCCCCCTCCCCTCCCTCGGGTTATAACACTCTCTCTCTCTCCCCCCTCCCTCGGGTTATAACACTCTCTCTCCCCCCCCTCCCTCGGGTTATAACACTCTCTCTCTCTCCCCCCCTCCCTCGGGTTATAACACTCTCTCTCTCCCCACCACCCTCGGGTTATAACACTCTCACTCTCCCCCCCCCCCCCCCTCGGGTTATAACACTCTCTCTCTCTCTCTCTCTCTCTCCCCCCTCCCTCGGGTTATAACACTCTCTCTCCCCCTCCCCTCCCTCGGGTTATAACACTCTCTCTCTCTCTCTCTCTCCCCCCTCCCTCGGGTTATAACACTCTCTCTCTCTCTCTCTCCCCCCTCCCTCGGGTTATAACACTCTCTCTCCCCCCCCTCCCTCGGGTTATAACACTCTCTCTCTCTCCCCCCCTCCCTCGGGTTATACTCTCTCTCCCCCCCCCCTCCCTCGGGTTATAACACTCTCTCTCTCCCCACCACCCTCGGGTTATAACACACTCACTCTCCCCCCCCCCCCCCCCTCGGGTTATAACACTCTCTCTCTCTCTCTCTCTCTCTCTCCCAACCCCACCCTCTGGTTATAACACTCTCTCTCCGCCCCCCTCCCTCGGGTTATAACACTCTCTCTCCCCCCCCCCCCCACCCTCGGGTTATAACACTCTCTCTCTCTCTCTCTCTCTCTCCAACCCCACCCTCTGGTTATAACACTCTCTCTCCGCCCCCCCCCTCGGGTTATAACACTCTCTCTCTCTCTCTCCCCCTCCCTCGGGTTATAACACTCTCTCTCCCCCTCCCCTCCCTCGGGTTATAACACTCTCTCTCTCTCTCCCCCCTCCCTCGGGTTATAACACTCTCTCTCCCCCCCCCTCCCTCGGGTTATAACACTCTCTCTCCCTCCTCCCTCGGGTTATAACACTCTCTCTCTCTCCCCCCTCCCTCAGGTTATAACACTCTCTCTCTCTCTCCCCCCCTCCCTCGGGTTATAACACTCTCTCCCCCCCCCCCCCCCACCTCGGGTTATAACACTCTCCCCCCCCCCACCCCCTCGGGTTATAACACTCTCTCTCTCTCCCCCCTCCCTCGGGTTATAACACTCTCTCTCCCCCCCCTCCCTCGGGTTATAACACTCTCTCTCCCTCCTCCCTCGGGTTATAACACTCTCTCTCTCTCCCCCCTCCCTCGGGTTATAACACTCTATCTCTCTCTCTCCCCCTCCCTCGGGTTATAACACTCTACCCCCCCCCGCACCCCCCCGGGTTATAACACTCTCTCCCTCTCCCCCCCCCCCCCTCGGGTTATAACACTCTCACTCTCTCCCCCCCCCCCCACTCGGGTTATAACACACTCTCTCATTCCCCCCCCCCCGGGTTGCAACACTCACTCTCCCCTCCCTCGGGTTATAACACTCTCTCTCTCCCCCCCCCCCCCCTCGGGTTATAACACTCTCTCTCTCTCCCCCCTCCCTCGGGTTATAACACTCTCTCTCTCTCCCCCCTCCCTCGGGTTATAACACTCTCTCTCCCCCCCCCTCCCTCGGGTTATAACACTCTCTCTCTCTCCCCCCCTCCCTCGGGTTATAACACTCTCTCTCTCTCCCCCCCTCCCTCGGGTTATAACACTCTCTCTCCCCCCTCCCTCGGGTTATAACACTCTCTCTCTCTCCCCCCCCCCCCCCCTCGGGTTATAACACTCTCTCTCTCTCCCCCCCCCCCTCGGGTTATAACACTCTCTCTCTCTCCCCCTCCCTCGGGTTATAACACTCTCTCTCTCTCTCCCCCCTCCCTCGGGTTATAACACTCTCTCCCCCCCCCCCCCTCGGGTTATAACACTCTCTCTCTCTCCCCCCTCCCTCGGGTTATAACACTCTCTCTCCACCCCCTCCCTCGGGTTATAACACTCTCTCTCTCTCCCCTCTCCCTCGGGTTATAACACTCTCTCTCTCTCTCCCCCCTCCCTCGGGTTATAACACTCTACCCCCCCTCGGGTTATAACACTCTATCTTCCCCCCCCCCCCCCCTCGGGTTATAACACTCTACCCCCCCTCGGGTTATAACACTCTATCTCCCCCCCCCCCCCTCGGGTTATAACACTCTATCTCCCCCCCCACCTCGCCTCGGGTTATAACACTCTCCCCCCTCCCTCGGGTTATAACACTCTACCCCCCCTCGGGTTATAACACTCTATCTCCCCCCCCCCCCCCCTCCTCGGGTTATAACACTCTACCCCCCCTCGAGTTAAAACACTCTCTCCCCCCCCCCGGGTTATAACACTCTACCCCCCCTCAAGTTAAAACACTCTCTCCCCCCCCCGGGTTATAACACTCTATCTCCCCTCCCCCCCCCCCCCCGGGTTATAACACTCTCCCCCCCGGGTTATAACACTCTATCTCCCACCCCTCCCTCGGGTTATAACACTCTCTCTCTCTCTCTCCCCCCTCCCTCGGGTTATAACACTCTCTCTCTCTCTCCCCCCCCCCCGGGTTATAACACTCTCTCTCTCCCCCCCGGGTTATAACACTCTCTCTCTCTCCCCCCTCCCTCGGGTTATAACACACTCTCTCTCTCTCTCTCTCTCTCTCCCCCCCCCTCCCTCGGGTTATAACACTCTACCCCCCCCGCACCCCCCCGGGTTATAACACTCTCTCCCTCTCCCCCCCCCCCACTCGGGTTATAACACTCTCTCTCTCTCTCTCTCCCCCCCCCCCCGGGTTGCAACACTCACTCTCCCCTCCCTCGGGTTATAACACTCTCTCTCTCTCTCTCTCTCTCCCCCCTCCCTCGGGTTATAACACTCTCTCTCCCCCCCCCCCTCCTCGGGTTATAACACTCTCTCTCTCTCCCCCCCTCCCTCGGGTTATAACACTCTCTCTCTCTCTCCCCCCCTCCCTCGGGTTATAACACTCTCTCTCTCTCTCTCCCCCCCTCCCTCGGTTATAACACTCTCTCTCCCCCCTCCCTCGGGTTATAACACTCTCTCTCTCTCCCCCCCCCCCTCGGGTTATAACACTCTCTCTCTCTCTACCCCCCCCCCTCGGGTTATAACACTCTCTCTCTCTCTCCCCCCTCCCTCGGGTTATAACACTCTCTCTCTCTCCCCCCTCCCTCGTGTTATAACACTCTCTCTCCCCCCCCTCCCTCGGGTTATAACACTCTCTCTCTCTCCCCCCCTCCCTCGGGTTATAACACTCTCTCTCTCTCCCCCCTCCCTCGGGTTATAACACTCTCTCTCTCTCCCCCCTCCCTCGGGTTATAACACTCTCTCTCCCCCCCCCTCCCTCGGGTTATAACACTCTCTCTCTCTCCCCCCCTCCCTCGGGTTATAACACTCTCTCTCTCTCCCCCCCTCCCTCGGGTTATAACACTCTCTCTCCCCCCTCCCTCGGGTTATAACACTCTCTCTCCCCCCTCCCTCGGGTTATAACACTCTCTCTCCCCCCTCCCTCGGGTTATAACACTCTCTCTCTCTCCCCCCCCCCCCTCGGGTTATAACACTCTCTCTCTCTCCCCCCCCCCCTCGGGTTATAACACTCTCTCTCTCTCCCCCCTCCCTCGGGTTATAACACTCTCTCTCTCTCTCTCCCCCTCCCTCGGGTTATAACACTCTCTCCCCCCCCCCCCTCGGGTTATAACACTCTCTCTCTCTCCCCCCTCCCTCGGGTTATAACACTCTCTCTCCACCCCCCTCCCTCGGGTTATAACACTCTCTCTCTCTCTCCCCCCTCCCTCGGTTATAACACTCTCTCTCTCTCTCCCCCCTCCCTCGGGTTATAACACTCTACCCCCCCTCGGGTTATAACACTCTACCCCCCCTCGGGTTATAACACTCTATCTTCCCCCCCCCCCCCCCCCCTCGGGTTATAACACTCTACCCCCCCTCGGGTTATAACACTCTATCTCCCCCCCCCCCCCTCGGGTTATAACACTCTATCTCCCCCCCCCCCCCGCCTCGGGTTATAACACTCTCCCCCCTCCCTCGGGTTATAACACTCTACCCCCCTCGGGTTATAACACTCTATCTCCCCCCCCCCCCCTCCTCGGGTTATAACACTCTACCCCCCCTCGAGTTAAAACACTCTCTCCCCCCCCCCGGGTTATAACACTCTACCCCCCCTCAAGTTAAAACACTCTCTCCCCCCCCCGGGTTATAACACTCTATCTCCCTCCCCCCCCCCCCCCCGGGTTATAACACTCTCCCCCCCCGGGTTATAACACTCTATCTCCCACCCCTCCCTCGGGTTATAACACTCTCTCTCCCCCCTCCCTCGGGTTATAACACTCTCTCTCTCTCTCCCCCCCCCCCGGGTTATAACACTCTCTCTCTCCCCCCCGGGTTATAACACTCTCTCTCTCTCTCCCCCCTCCCTCGGGTTATAACACACTCTCTCTCTCTCTCTCTCTCTCTCCCCCCCCCTCCCTCGGGTTATAACACTCTACCCCCCCCGCACCCCCCCGGGTTATAACACTCTCTCCCTCTCCCCCCCCCCCACTCGGGTTATAACACTCTCTCTCTCTCTCTCTCCCCCCCCCCCGGGTTGCAACACTCACTCTCCCCTCCCTCGGGTTATAACACTCTCTCTCTCTCTCTCTCTCTCCCCCCTCCCTCGGGTTATAACACTCTCTCTCCCCCCCCCCTCCCTCGGGTTATAACACTCTCTCTCTCTCCCCCCCTCCCTCGGGTTATAACACTCTCTCTCTCTCTCCCCCCCTCCCTCGGGTTATAACACTCTCTCTCTCTCTCCCCCCCTCCCTCGGGTTATAACACTCTCTCTCCCCCCTCCCTCGGGTTATAACACTCTCTCTCTCTCCCCCCCCCCCCTCGGGTTATAACACTCTCTCTCTCTCTACCCCCCCCCCCCCTCGGGTTATAACACTCTCTCTCTCTCCCCCCCTCCCTCGGGTTATAACACTCTCTCTCTCTCCCCCCTCCCTCGGGTTATAACACTCTCTCCCCCCCCCCCCCCCTCGGGTTATAACACTCTCTCTCTCTCCCCCCTCCCTCGGGTTTATAACACTCTCTCTCCACCCCCTCCCTCGGGTTATAACACTCTCTCTCTCTCTCTCCCCCCTCCCTCGGGTTATAACACTCTACCCCCCCTCGGGTTATAACACTCTATCTTCCCCCCCCCCCCCCTCGGGTTATAACACTCTACCCCCCCTCGGTTATAACACTCTATCTCCCCCCCCCCCTCGGGTTATAACACTCTATCTCCCCCCCCCTCGAGTTAAAACACTCTCTACCCCCCCTCGAGTTAAAACACTCTCTCCCCCCCCCCGGGTTATAACACTCTCTCCCCCCCCCCCTCGGGTTATAACACTCTACCCCCCCCCCCTCGGGTTATAACACTCTCTCCCCCCCCCCCCGGGTTATAACACTCTCTCCCCCCCCCCTCGGGTTATAACACTCTACCCCCCCCTCGAGTTAAAACACTCTCTCCCCCCCCCCGGGTTATAACACTCTCTACCCCCCCCCCTCGGGTTATAACACTCTACCCCCCCTCGAGTTAAAACACTCTCTCCCCCCCCCCGGGTTATAACACTCTACCCCCCCTCGGGTTATAACACTCTACCCCCCCCCCTCGGGTTATAACACTCTATCTCCCCCCCCTCGGGTTATAACACTCTATCTCCCCCCCCTCGGGTTATAACACTCTATCTCCCCCCCCCCCCCCCCCCCTCGGGTTATAACACTCTATCTCCCCCCCCTCGGGTTATAACACTCTATCTCCCCCCCCCCCCCTCGGGTTATAACACTCTCCCCCCCCGGGTTATAACACTCTCTCCCCACCCCCGGGTTATAACACTCTACCCCCCCTCGGGTTATAACACTCTATCTTCCCCCCCCCCCCCCCTCGGGTTATAACACTCTATCTCCCCCCCCCTCGGGTATAACACTCTATCTCCCCCCCCCTCGGTTATAACACTCTATCTCCCCCCCCCTCGGGTTATAACACTCTATCTTCCCCCCCCCCCCCCTCGGGTTATAACACTCTATCTCCCCCCCCTCGGGTTATAACACTCTATCTTCCCCCCCCCCCCCCCTCGGGTTATAACACTCTATCTCCCCCCCCTCGGGTTATAACACTCTATCTTCCCCCCCCCCCCCCCTCGGGTTATAACACTCTATCTCCCCCCCCTCGGGTTATAACACTCTATCTCCCCCCCCTCGGGTTATAACACTCTATCTTCCCCCCCCCCCCCCCCCCTCGGGTTATAACACTCTATCTCCCCCCCCTCGGGTTAGTAACACTCTATCTCCCCCCCCTCGGTTATAACACTCTATCTTCCCCCCCCCCCCCCCTCGGGTTATAACACTCTATCTCCCCGCCCCCCCCTCGGGTTATAACACTCTATCTTCCCCCCCCCCCCCACCTCGGGTTATAACACTCTATCTCCCCCCCCTCGGGTTATAACACTCTATCTTCCCCCCCCCCCCCCCTCGGGTTATAACACTCTATCTCCCCCCCCTCGGGTTATAACACTCTATCTCCCCCCCCTCGGGTTATAACACTCTATCTCCCCCCCCTCGGGTTATAACACTCTATCTCCCCCCCCTCGGGTTATAACACTCTATCTCCCCCCCCTCGGGTTATAACACTCTATCTTCCCCCCCCCCCCTCGGGTTATAACACTCTATCTCCCCCCCCTCGGGTTATAACACTCTATCTCCCCCCCCTCGGGTTATAACACTCTATCTTCCCCCCCCCCCCCCCCCTCGGGTTATAACACTCTATCTCCCCCCCCTCGGGTTATAACACTCTATCTCCCCCCCCTCGGGTTATAACACTCTATCTCCCCCCCCCCCCCGGGTTATAACACTCTATCTCCCCCCCCTCGGGTTATAACACTCTATCTCCCCCCCCTCGGGTTATAACACTCTATCTCCCCCCCCTCGGGTTATAACACTCTATCTCCCCCCCCTCGGGTTATAACACTCTATCTCCCCCCCCTCGGGTTATAACACTCTATCTCCCCCCCCTCGGGTTATAACACTCTATCTCCCCCCCTCGGGTTATAACACTCTATCTCCCCCCCCTCGGGTTATAACACTCTCTCTCCCCCTCCCCTCCCTCGGGTTATAACACTCTCTCTCTCTCCCCCCTCCCTCGGGTTATAACACTCTCTCTCCCCCCCCTCCCTCGGGTTATAACACTCTCTCTCTCTCCCCCCTCCCTCGGGTTATAACACTCTCTCTCTCCCCACCACCCTCGGGTTATAACACTCTCACTCTCCCCCCCCCCCCCCCCCTCGGGTTATAACACTCTCTCTCTCTCTCTCTCTCTCTCTCCCCCCTCCCTCGGGTTATAACACTCTCTCTCCCCCTCCCCTCCCTCGGGTTATAACACTCTCTCTCTCTCTCTCTCTCCCCCCTCCCTCGGGTTATAACACTCTCTCTCTCTCTCTCTCCCCCCTCCCTCGGGTTATAACACTCTCTCTCCCCCCCCTCCCTCGGGTTATAACACTCTCTCTCTCTCCCCCCTCCCTCGGGTTATACTCTCTCTCCCCCCCCCTCCCTCGGGTTATAACACTCTCTCTCTCCCCACCACCCTCGGGTTATAACACTCTCACTCTCCCCCCCCCCCCCCCCTCGGGTTATAACACTCTCTCTCTCTCTCTCTCTCTCTCTCCCAACCCCACCCTCTGGTTATAACACTCTCTCTCCGCCCCCCTCCCTCGGGTTATAACACTCTCTCTCCCCCCCCCCCCCACCCTCGGGTTATAACACTCTCTCTCTCTCTCTCTCTCTCTCTCCCAACCCCACCCTCTGGTTATAACACTCTCTCTCCGCCCCCCCCCTCGGGTTATAACACTCTCTCTCTCTCTCTCCCCCCCTCCCTCGGGTTATAACACTCTCTCTCCCCCTCCCCTCCCTCGGGTTATAACACTCTCTCTCTCTCTCCCCCCTCCCTCGGGTTATAACACTCTCTCTCCCCCCCCCTCCCTCGGGTTATAACACTCTCTCTCCCTCCTCCCTCGGGTTATAACACTCTCTCTCTCTCCCCCCTCCCTCAGGTTATAACACTCTCTCTCTCTCTCCCCCCCTCCCTCGGGTTATAACACTCTCTCCCCCCCCCCCCCCCCCACCTCGGGTTATAACACTCTCCCCCCCCCACCCCCTCGGGTTATAACACTCTCTCTCTCTCCCCCCTCCCTCGGGTTATAACACTCTCTCTCCCCCCCCTCCCTCGGGTTATAACACTCTCTCTCCCTCCTCCCTCGGGTTATAACACTCTCTCTCTCTCCCCCCTCCCTCGGGTTATAACACTCTATCTCTCTCTCTCCCCCTCCCTCGGGTTATAACACTCTACCCCCCCCCGCACCCCCCCGGGTTATAACACTCTCTCCCTCTCCCCCCCCCCCTCGGGTTATAACACTCTCACTCTCTCCCCCCCCCCCCACTCGGGTTATAACACACTCTCTCATTCCCCCCCCCCCCGGGTTGCAACACTCACTCTCCCCTCCCTCGGGTTATAACACTCTCTCTCTCCCCCCCCCCCCTCGGGTTATAACACTCTCTCTCTCTCCCCCCTCCCTCGGGTTATAACACTCTCTCTCTCTCCCCCCTCCCTCGGGTTATAACACTCTCTCTCCCCCCCCCTCCCTCGGGTTATAACACTCTCTCTCTCTCCCCCCCTCCCTCGGGTTATAACACTCTCTCTCTCTCCCCCCCTCCCTCGGGTTATAACACTCTCTCTCCCCCCCTCCCTCGGGTTATAACACTCTCTCTCTCTCCCCCCCCCCCCCCTCGGGTTATAACACCTCTCTCTCTCTCCCCCCCCCCCTCGGGTTATAACACTCTCTCTCTCTCCCCCCTCCCTCGGGTTATAACACTCTCTCTCTCTCTCCCCCCTCCCTCGGGTTATAACACTCTCTCCCCCCCCCCCCCCCTCGGGTTATAACACTCTCTCTCTCTCCCCCCTCCCTCGGGTTATAACACTCTCTCTCCACCCCCTCCCTCGGGTTATAACACTCTCTCTCTCTCCCCCCTCCCTCGGGTTATAACACTCTCTCTCTCTCTCCCCCCTCCCTCGGGTTATAACACTCTACCCCCCCCTCGGGTTATAACACTCTATCTTCCCCCCCCCCCCCCCCTCGGGTA